>NC_053489.1:325231971-325531971 GCF_905171775.1 Rana temporaria
TACCGTATGCAGCCCTCTATCTCCGCGGTTGGAGGACACCAATTCCGTCTGGCCGGATGTTGTTATTCCGCCAGACCGGATATAGCATCTCTGCCATCTTAACTTCTTCTGTTCCCTTACTTTCTCCAGTCACATGACAGGAAATCTATTGTTTGCCATTTTGGTTAATGGCAATGCTGTGTCCCGTGCTTTCCTCCTCTCTCCTTTCTAACATCACCACGCTGACAGGTCCCGTATCCTCATATCGCACACACGACTGGGTCACTTTTTACAGTTTATAAACAGCAGTACATATATAAATAGAACTTTGCTTTATTTTAAAATGCTTTACTAAAATTAAATCTTAAAATATATATAAAATATATGTGTACAGTACATGTTGCCGAGAATGTGTTTCTAACACGACAGCATCGCGCTGATTCTTGGCGACAGGGTGCCGACATCTCGCACTCGCTGGAATAGACAAAGCACATTCCAGCGAGCGCGTCAGAAGCGACGGGAGATCCGACTTGGGTTCCCGACAATTCTAGCTGCGGCGTTTGGTATGCATCCTGAGAGGGAGAACTCCACGCCAAATTTTAAATAAAAAAAACCGACATGGGTTCCCCCCCAGGAGCATACCAGGCCCTTAGGTCTGGTATGGGTTGTAAGGAGACCCCCCTCCCCACGCCGAAAAACCGACTTGGGTGGTCCCCCACAATCCACCCACAATCCATACCAGACCCGTATCAAAAGCACGCTACCCTGCCGGCCAGGAAAGGAGTGGGGACGAGCGATCGCCCCCCCTCCTGAGCTGTACCAGGCCGCATGCCCTCAACATGGGGGGGTTGGGTGCTCTGGGGCAGGGGGGTGCACTGCGGGGCCCCCCCACCCCCAGAGCACCCTGTCCCCATGTTGATAAGGACAGGGCCTCTTCCCGACAACCCTGGCCGTTGGTTGTAGGGGTCTGCAGGCGGGGGGCTCATGGGAATCTGGGAGCCCCCTCAAATAAGGGGGCCCCCAGATACCGGCCCCCCACCCTAAGTGAATGAATATGGAGTACATCGTACCCCTACCCATTCACCTGGAGGCAAAGTGTAAAAGTAAATAAACACACGACACAGGGTTTTTAAAATAATTTATTAGTCTGCTCCGGGGGCCCCCCTGTCTTTAGCTTTTAGCAGGGGGGGGGGCTCTTCACCGCCGTCTGGTTCTCTTCTGCTCTTCACCGCCGTCTGGTTCTCTTCTGCTCTCCGGGGGGGTCTTCTCCACTCTCCGGGGGTCTTCTATCTTCTCCGCTCTCCGGTTATTCTCCCGCTCGCTGTCCGGTGCCTTCTCCTTGAGGGCTGGCCGCTGCTATCTTCGTGTGTTAGCTCAGTTACTAGCGGTGGCCAGCCCGGCTCTTCTGTGACCTTTTTCTGCCTTCTTCTGATGTTGACAAGACGCATCTTCTCGCTGCAATGACGGGTGCGCGGTTTGCATCCGATTTATATAGGCCTCTCTTATGATGTCACAGTCCCATCATGCTCCGGTACCTACCCACATTTGTAGGTACCACGTGGGTAGGTACCGGAGCATGATGGGACTGTGACATCATAAGAGAGGCCTATATAAGTCGGATGCAAACCGCGCACCCGTCATTGCAGCGAGAAGAGGCGTCGTGTCAACATCGGGAGAAGGCAGAAGAAGAGAAGAGGACGTCACAGAAGAGCGGGCTGGCCCCCGCTAGTAACTGAGCTAACACGAAGATATCGGCGGCCAGCCCTGAAGGAAAAAGGCACCGGAGAGCGGGAGAAGAACCGGGGTGCGCCAAGTCAACAGCGGAGAAGAGAAGACCCCCCGAGAGCGGAGAAGAGAGAAGACCCCCCGAGAGTGGAGAAGAACCCCGGAGAGCTGAGAAGACCCCCGGAGAGCGGAAGAGAACCAGACGGCAGTGAAGAAGCCCCCCTGGTAAGAGCTAAAGAAGACAGGGGGGCCCCTCCAGGTGAATGGGTTGGGGTACGATGTACCCCATATTCATTCACTTAGGGTGGGGGGCTGGTATCTGGGGGGCCCCCTTATTAAAGTGGGCTCCCAGATTCCGATAAGCCCTCCGCCCGCAGACCCTGACAACCAACGGCCAGGGTTGTCGGGAAGAGGCCCTGTCCTTAACATGGGGACAGGGTGTTCTGGGGTGGGGGGGCCGCAGTGTGCCCCCCCCTGCCCCAGAGCACCCAACCCCCCCATGTTGAGGGCATGCGGCCGGGTACGGCTCAGGAGGGGGGGCGCTCGCTCGTCCCCACTCCTTTCCTGGCCGGCCGGGTAGCATGCTTTGTATACGGGTCTGGTATGGATTGTGGGGGGACCCCCCCACATCGGTTTTTCGGCATAGGGGGGGTCTCCTTACAACCCATACCAGACCTAAGGGCCTGGTATGCTCCTGGGGGGTGGGGAACCCATGTCAGGTTTTTTATTTAAAATTTGGCGTGGTGTTCTCCCTCTCAGGAGTCATACCAAACGCTGCAGCTAGAATTGGTGGGAATCCAAGTCGGATCTCCCGTCGCTTCTATGACGGCTTTGTCTCCATCGCGGCAAGCCAGCTTGGCGCTGGCTCCCGCGATTGGGCTCGTAGGTGGTCAATCTCGCCGAGAACGGGAGCGAGATTGACACAATATTACAGTCACCTACTGTATATAAACCTATGTGTGTAGTGTGTATGTGTATGTGTGTATATATATATATATATATATATATATATATATATATATATATATATATATATATATATATATATATATATATATATATATATATATATATATATATATATATATATATATATAAATTTAAAAAGGCATTCAGGCTAGCAATTCCCTAAAACTTTTTTATCACTACTTGGGCGTCCGCTGCTATCTATGGAATCTGTTTTTAATAGGGCTGTTACTGATTAAAATTTTCGTGTTCGATTAATCGTTTTCTTAATCGATTAATCGACTAATTTCGATTAAGTATAACGCACATACAGATCCAACTACTTTTAGCTGATCTTCTTGCATTGCAACGCTCCATTAGTCAGTGGTAAATGTGGTGTACACTATATACAATCACATGACACTAGTTAATTTCCATAATCCATGACTTAACTTCACAGTTCACACAAATACATTTTAAATTCAGAATGTAGCACTGACGCAAGTAATTTTTTCTTATTAAACTTTAACAAAAACGTAGAAAGTTAGTTTAACTTTAATTATAAAACTTATCTAGTATATTGACTGTCAGTCACTTTATAGTAGGCAAGAAGGCATCACTTTAGCCAATCACGCAGACATACCAGAGTGTTTACATTTTCGCATTTTATTGACAATAAACCCTGAAGAACTGAACAGTCTTTCGCACGGAACAGATGTTGCCGATACACAAAGAATTGTCTGCACAAAACTGCTTAGGACAGGAAAACTATGGTTATTTTTGCCCCCTTCCCCTGATGGAGCCTGATGCATCCTCCTGCTCCACAGATGCAAAGGTACCTCAATCCAATGGGTGCAGTTTTCTCACATCCAGCAGGGTAAGACCGCGTACACACGGTCGTTCCAAACCGATGAGAATGGTCCGACGGGCCATTTCCATCGGTTCACAGCTGAAGTGGCCTGATGGTCTGATGTGCGTACACACCATCGTTCCAAAAACCGATCGGGTCAGAACACGGTGACATCAAACACAAGACGTGCTGAATAAAACTAAGTTCAATGCTTCCAAGCATGCGTCGACTTGATTCTGAGCATGCGCTGGTTTTGAACCGATGCTTTTTGTACTAACCATCGGTTTCGACCGATCGGGCAGCGGTCCATCGGTTCGATTTTAAAGCATGTTTTAAAACTTTAAGGAAAACAGACTGATGGGCTATACACACGGTCAGTTTGGACCGATGAAACTGAACCTCGGTCCATTCTCATCGGTTTTGTCCGACTGTGTGTACGCGGCCTGAGTCTCACTGTCCAAGCTGTCCGGTGACGTCAAGAATTTTGATCGATCAAAAAAATTAAAGATTAATCGGAATTAATCTTTAATTTCCCCAGCCCTAGTTTTTAATGAAAAAAATATGGATTTTAAACTAATTAAAATATTAATAATAAAAATAAAATGAAAATGATAATATTAATAACAATAATAATAAATAATCAAAATAATGAAAATAAATATAAATACAATTCAAAAAAATATATATTATAATGAAAAAATAAATAAATCTAAAAATTAAAAATTAAAATACAATTATTTTTAATAATTGTCTATGAAGCAGTTGACGTCCAGTTCTACGTTCATCCCGTATGGTTTCATTGTATTTAATTTAAATATCCAGAATGTTTCATTGCAGGAGATTTCCCTCCGCATATTTGAATTTCTCCAGTTTTTTTCTATTCTATGGCATAAAACTTGAGGTGTTTGGGTACTTTCTGATGTACGTCCCTGAAGTGCCTGGAGACGCTATGATATTCGTATCCTCTTTTTATATTTCTAACGTGCTCCCCTATTCTGACCGATGGCTCTTTTCGTCCTCCCCACATATTGGAGCCCGCAACTACATTCCAAAAGGTAGGTGACATGTGTACTTCGGCATGTTATTAGCTTGTCAATTTTATATTTCTGTTTCGTTGCATTTGATTGAAATCCCAGAACCTTTTTATTTGTTCTGTTAGTGAGTTTGCAAGGTTTACACTTCCCACATCTATAAAATCCCTTTTGGTAAAAAAATGTTATTTTCTGGGGTGGATCCGGGACATTTTTTACTATGACATCACGTATCCGTCAAGCTCACCTGTAAATAAATGTTGGGTTTGGGGGGAAGTATTTTATTTAATTGTGGGTCATTGCAGGTGATTGGACAGTGTTTCTTTACAATTCCTTCCACTCTTTTATATTGTGTGTTGAATCCTGTTATGAATGGGATTCTTTCCTTCTCTTTTTTTCTCTCTGTTCTTGCTCTGGAGTAGGGAGTTTCTATCTCTATGTCCTATTTTATGGAGAAAAACTGGAGAAATTCAAATATGCAGAGGGAAATCTCCTGCAATGAAACATTCTGGATATTTAAATTAAATACAATGAAACCATACTGGATGAATGTAGAACTGGACGTCAACTGCTTCATAGATAATTATTAAAAATAATTGTATTTTAATTTTATTTAGATTTATTTATTTTTTCATTATAATATATTTTTTTGAATTTTATTTATATTTTTATTTGTATTTATTATTATTTTTATTATCAATATTTTAATTTTGTTTTAATTAGTTTAAAATCCATTCATTAAAAACAGATGCTTCCATAGATGGCAGCGGACGCCCAAGTAGTGAGAAAAAAGTGTTAGGGAATTGCTAGCCTGAATGCCTTTTTCATATATATATATATATATATATATATATATATATATATGCAGGTTTATATACACATATATTGTATATATATTTTAAGATTTTATTTTAGTAAAGCATTTTAAAATAAAGTTCTATTTATATATGTACTGCTGTTTATACACTGTAAAAGTGACCCAGGCGTGTGTGCGATATGAGGATACGGGACCTGTCAGCGTGGTGATGTTAGAAAGGAGAGTGGAGGAAAGCATGGGACACACGCAAAGCCAGGGCAAGCATTGCCATTAACCAAAATGGCAAACAATAGATTTCCTGTCATGTGACCGGAGAAAGTAAGGGAACAGGAGAAGTTAAGATGGCGGAGACGCTATATCCGGTCTGGCGGAATAACAACATCCGGCCAGACGGGATTGGTGTCTTCCGACCCTGGAGATAGAGGACTGCATACGGGACAGGGGCGGCTCTAAACAGGACACGATCTATGTGGCGTGAGGAGGGGGAAATAAGCTCCGATCTGATACAAAAAAACCCATTGATACAAGACAGGAAAGGGAATGTGGGGTAACTAGGGTGGTGGTTCCAACAAGAAAAATGGTGGCGAGATGACTTCCGGTCCGCCCATTTCCAGGGTGGGAAATTGGCGGGAACCTCCAAATTACAGTCGGCCATAATGGGGTATAAATATAGAGCACAATAAAAGTACAGCAGCTTCCTGAGGACGCAATATATCTTGCGGAACGCGTAGAGGCTGCTGATACCCACGGGATACCATACCAATCAAGAGAGGTTCAGGGGGAACGAAGTAGAGGAACGCTATTTCTCTCATATGGTTGCATACACGGCTGGAGAAGCTTGGTACTGGCAAACAGGCACACTAAAATGTGAGTGCAATATATGCTTTGTATTTTAAATCAAATAAATTTTTTTACCTACTACACTATGATGGGCATCCTTTCCCTGTGAGCTTTTATAGAGAAAGAGAAGCCATAATAATATATTCAAGATACCTGACAGCTGTGGGGATACAAAACAGGAGTAGTTATCCTGGGAATGAAGCAAAGGCCTTTTTTAGCGGTGATGGGAAGATCACGAAAGTGGTGAAATCACGTTGTATCTGAACACTGCACAGGATAAATTCTTATTGATTAACCACTTAACACCTGCCGCACGACTATTTACGTCCGCAAAATGGCACGGACAGGCAGAAGGGCGTATATATACGTCCTTGCCTTCTAGCGGGTGGGGGGTCCGATCGGGACCCCCCCCCCCCCCCGTGCGGTGGGCGGATTCCCGCGGGGAGCGATCCGGGACGACGGCGCGGCTATTCGTTTATAGCCGCTCCGTCGCGATCGCTCCCCAGAGCTGAAGAACGGGGAGAGCCGTGTGTAAACACAGCTTCCCCGTGCTTCACTGTGGCGGCGTATCGATCGAGTGATCCATTTGATAGGGAGACTCGATCGATGACGTCAGTCCTACAGCCACACCCCCCTACAGTTGTAAACACACACTAGGTGAACCCTAACTCCTACAGCGCCCCCTGTGGTTAACTCCCAAACTGCAACTGTCATTTTCACAATAAACAATGCAATTTAAATGGTCCCAAAAATGTGTCAAAATTGTCCGAAGTGTCCGCCATAATGTCGCAGTCACGAAAAAAACGCTGATCGCCGTCAATAGTAGTAAAAAAAAAAAAAAATTAATAAAAATGCAAAAAAACTTTCCCCTATTTTGTAAACGCTATAAATTTTGCGCAAACCAATCGATAAACACTTATTGCATTTTTTTTTTTTTTTTTTTACCAAAAATAGGTAAAATACGTATCGGCCTAAACTGAGGAAAAAAAATGCGAATGTGAATCCCCTTTCACATGTATATTTAATATTTGTTACAATTTTTTTAGGGCTGTGGAAATTAACTTTTAATTCATCGATTAATCTTTAATTTTTTTGATCGATCAAAATTATTTTGATTTGTACTCACCTCTCTGCCAGCTTCAGGGAGATTCGGTGACATCACGGCCACCGGCGGGGCTCGCCGTGTCCATCTGAAGGGCTCCTTTGCTGTGCCTTCATATCTGCATGTCGGCGGGACCTTACTATCTGCCACACACAAGGGCTGTTACACTTCCCTCTATCACTTCCCTCTATCAACCTGAGATTCTACAGCCATTCACTGGGAGTTGTGATAGTTCCCTTCACGGGACATCTACATGCCGACGGACTGATGTTAACTTCTCATCTGGAATCAGCAGTGGCATCGTTGTACACATTTTTATACCAGCATCATACTTAGCTACATGTTTTTATGACTGCTTTTGCTACCGTTTGGTATTACTCGCACCATTTTTACGGTTTATGTAGCTACATCGATTTTATCTCCAGTGCAATATTTATTTTGTTACAGACTTGAAGACTATAAAAGTTTTAATGCTATTCCCATTGAGCGCTGCCTTTTGCGTGTTTTTGTATCCTGCTATCCATTTTCCAGTGGTTGGTAGCTGCATTGGGAATCAGCCTGCAAGGAGGAGATTAGCTAAAAGTAGTTGGATCTGTATGTGCGTTATAATTAATCAAAATTAGTCGATTAATAGTTTTTTGTTTTTTAATCGAACACAAATGTTGATCAGTAACAGCCCTAAATTTTTTACACTAACTGTGGTTTATTAACACCAAAACGTTTGCACGAGTTCTGTGAATTCGAAAGAGTGCACGTTTTAGAAAATTTAACACTTGTATGATATGCTTATGTATTTCATATTTTTTTTTATTTTTTTAGAAAAACATACGTACAACTTTTGCTGGATTGTCAAAGTTGTGGTGGAATAGCACTAGGCGATACTTAGAGATGCTAATTAATTTTGCTTATTGCACATGATTAGGTAGATGAAGGGTCACCTAAAAGGATAGCGCAATCCTTATATTACATTAATTATACTTTGGGCGAGCCACCATTGAGTGACTTGCACCCTTCTGATTGCAGCAAACCATTCAATATAGAATAAGATTTTTCCATTTGCGCCAGTAACATCCGTCCCATACCAGCTTGGCTGTCTACAAGGTTTTGGAGTGTGTCTATAGGATTGTTTAATCATTCTTCCAGAAGTGCATTTGTAAGGTCAGGTACTAATGTTGGATGAGAAGGCTTGGCTCACAGTATCTGGTCTAATTCATCCCAATAGTGTTCTGTCGGGTTGAGGCAGGTCAGTGAAGTTCCTCCACCTCAAACTCGCTCATCATCCATCACAAATGCGCTTCTGGAGGTATGGTCAAACATTCTCATAGACACACTTGTAAACCTTGTGGACAGCCTTCCCAGATTAGTTGAAGCTGTTATAGCAGCAAAGGGTGGGCCAACTCAATATTGAACCCTACAGACTAATGGCCCGTACACACGATCTGAAAATCGGAAGAAAAATACAGCTTTTGAAACGATCGTACGATAATCGGATCGTTGGTACAGGGCTTTCAAGAGCTGATAACGACAGTTTATCTGATATGATCCGATCAGACAAACAGGAAAAATGTTCTTGTACGATGTTCGTTTAGTCAGTACAGTTTCATCCGAAAATACAATAGGAATACACTACAACACATGACATCAATTCTGATTTTTTATTTTGTCGTACGAGAATTTGTCACTTTAGTAACCTCTCTATTTTTGATATGCGACTAGCATATAAAAAAAAAATTAACTGCTAAATACAAGAAAAACATTTCTAGCCGGATTCAGGTAGACTTACGACGGCGCAAGTCCGAATGAGCACCGTTGTATATTTAAGCGTATTCTGGAAACCAGATACGCTTAAATTTGGCCAAGATACGACCGACGTAAGTCTCCTACGCCGTCGTATCTTATGTGCATATTTACCCTGGCCATTAGGGGCGTGTACGTGGATTTACGCGTCGAATATGTAAATGAGCAAGATACGTCGGTTCACGATTGTACGTACGCCCGTCTCGGTAAGCTACGCCGTTTACGGAAGACATACGCCAGGGTGAAGATAAACCACCAAAAAGGTGGCGCAGCCCATGCAAGGTATGGACGACGGAACAGCCGTCGGATTTTACGTCGTTTGCGTAAGCATATGTGAATGGGGCTGGGCGTAGGTTACGTTCACGTCGAAAGCATTGAGTATTTGCGGCGTGATTCTGAGAATGCATGCGCCGTACGAACGGCCTTCATTTACATGGGGTCACGGTTAATTTAAATGAAGCCCGACCACTACATGCCTACTTTGAATTAGGCGGAGTTACGCCGGGCCATTTGCACTACGCCGACGTAACTTAGGGAGCAAGTGCTTTGTGAATACTGGCCTTGCCTCACTATGTTACGTCGGCGTAGTGCAAATGGGATGCGCTACACAGAACTAAAGATGTGCCCGTCTTTCTGAATCCGGCTACTAGTATATTAGCAGTCCTTAGATGTGGTGGTTCCATTTGTTTCCTTTTTTCATTTTATTTCTTTATTTTATTTGAGCCTGTCTGTAACAAACCTCCTACATTAGGCTGACAGTTCTCACTCATCGTGCTGTATCTTCAGAGAAGCAGCAGTGTTATCCTATGATAGTGTTTTAAAACTACAGAACTCTTCTTTTCTCTCCCCTTCACTTCTCCATAACATAGGGGCAGATGTTTTGTAGTGCACAGAGAGAACAGTGCTAACTGATAACAGTGCTGCAAGGGAAATGGGAGTATACAAAAAATGATCAGCTAGCTAGATTTCTGGCAATTTCCTAAAGTTTGTTTTTCACAGTTGTCAAATATAGCAAAACTCTTTAGCATAACAAAAGGGAACAAATAATAGAAGTTTATTTAATATCTGCGCAATGACTATTTTTCTCACACAGTGTCACAGCATACATCTGTCTTAAGAAAATCTGTGATCCAAAGCCAGGTGAAGTTCTTCTTGTCAACTCAGCGGCTGGTGCTGTCGGTACAATTGTTGGCCAAATTGCCAAGATAAAGGTAAATATCGTGACATTGCTCTCACTCATTTTGTACACCAGACCATTTTGCAGTATGAGAGTCCTAATGTTCAGCATTGAATGATGCTACTTTGACAACCTGAATCTGCAGATAATAAGTATTTATACCAGTGTGTGTGTGTAGCACCCTGCTCCTGTTGAACAGGTGCTGCTGTAAATTTGTTAATTGGCTCAGTCAAGTGTAATTATGGGCAATTTAGCCTCTGTTTCAGCCTTGGCTGTGCTGGAAGGATCCACCATTGTTCGCTTGGGGGTGTCATTACCACCCCAGAACAAGGCTGGCAGCAGCAAGGTCAAGGTGTATTGGGTGTTCCCCTCAGCAGCGAGTTGCTGGGAGTGGTCGTCCCGCTGTGCATGCCGGGGAGGGGTACTTAAGGGACAGACGCCATTGATGTAGGGGTCGCTGGGTCGTCCGTGCGTGCCTCGTGGCCTGCCTGACCTGGGGTGCGTGTCCTGAATCTTGACTTTGGGACCATGCTGGTCCGGAGTTAAGGCTTCTCCTGGTAGGCCCAGTAGTCAGACTGGGACCTACATTTGCTAAGGTGATCCTGTGCTGTCCATCCTGGAGGGAGGAAGCCACTTGGTGAAGGGAACCAGGGGAGGACTTATCCTGGAGAGGACCATGCAAGAGGCTGGTATCTTGGGAGAAGGTCTGGAAACTTCATCAAAGGATGCACCATGCACTGAGAGGCTTGATAGTAATCGCCTGTCAGATTCAAGTTCTATCAAAGTTGAGCTGGAGAGATCCGAGCGCTGAATCCTGTGTCAAGGGCATTCTGGATCGAAAGCGTCTCCATTAAACGAAGGTCTGTGGCAGAGACTGTACTTTACTCCGGCTACTGGGCCAGTGAGAGGGACCTATCCGGGTGAGCAATACCCACTCTGGCTAGAGTGCCGACGAAAGGAACTGTATATGCTGGAAGCAGGAGTGTTTCCTATTTGCAACTATACACCTGAACTTACCTACCCTTCCACCCCTTTAACTTCGTTTTTCCTATCAAGTTCTGCAATAAACCACAGAAAAAAACGTATTGTGTGGACATTGGGATTTCTCAGACTCTCTTTTATTACCCTGGACAGCGAGAAGATAGAGGTAACATGCCACCAAAAGAGGTAATATACTCCCACAAATGTGGGCCATTGATTGCAACCAAGATTTGTTAATTTGCACACACAAAAAAGGTTTTTTTTCTAACAAATTCATTCAAGTACATGTTACAAAAATGAATACACCCTTAATGAAATTCTTAGGACCAAAGCTAAATTTTAGACATCAAAATCCTAATTAACAAGAATTAAACTACAGGTGAGCCTAATTATTCATTAAACAGGTGTCCAGCAGACAGTTGATTATAAATGGGTGTTACTTAACATGCTGTCAGCAATGGCACCACATGGAATATAAATGTCACTAGGCCTGAGAAAGAAAACAAAACAACTTATTTACTTATGAGTCAGAATACTGTACCAAAAGTGATATAAAAATGTAACAAAGATAGAACTATAACCATCTCACAGACATCCAGGCCATCCACGGAAGTTAACACCTGGACAGGAGAGTCTTCTGATGAAGATGGGTTGAAGAAAATCGCCATGCATTTCACTGCAGTTAGCCAAAAAAGTAGAAAGCCAAACAGGGGTGATTGTTTCTCATGACACAATACGGCGTACACAGAGGAATGGCATGCATGGGTGTCGTCCACGAAGGAAGCCTCTCTTAAAGCCTTTGCACAAAAAACCCACGTGGAATTTGCCACGGCCCATGCTGAAAAACAAGAGGACTGCTGGGACTCTTTATACTGGAGTGATAAGACCAAGATAAATGTTTTTGGAACTGATGGCTTCAAAACTGTATGGCGTCGCAAAGGTGAGGAGTACAAATAAAAATGCATGTTGTCCTGTGGGGCTGCATAAGTGCTGCTGGTGTTGGGGAGCTGCATTTCATTGATGGTATCATAAATTCACAGATGAGTGAGTGAGTAACTTGTATAGCGCAACAAATGCGAACTAAATCGCCTCAAGGCGCTTCCCGTCCAGAGTCATTCCGGTCCTTCAGAAGAGGTGGGTCTTTAGTTTTTTCCTAAATGCCTGATGGTTTTCTTCCAAGCGGATTGTAGAGGGTAGAGCATTCCAGAGCCGTGGTCCTTGGACCGAAAATCTACGTTCTCCCTTCGATTTGTAGCGGGATTTAGGAATTTGGAGAAGGTTTTGGTCGGTTGACCGGAGAACGCGCTTGGTGACGTAGGGTTTTATTTTCTCGCTTAAGTATTGGGGAGCGTTCCCCTGTATACATTTGTGGGTGAGGCAGAGTGTCTTGAATGTCACCCGGTCCTGTACGGGCAGCCAGTGGAGGGATCTCAAGGCTGGGGAGACTGATTCCCACGGCTTTTTACCTGTTACCAGTCTGGCTGCCGTGTTCTGGACGACTTGTAGACGTGAAATCTGGTATTTTGGTAGTCCTAAATAGAGGGAATTTGCGTAGTCGAGTCATGAGTTGATGATCGTTCCCACAACTACTGCCGTGTCCTTTCCTGGGATGAAGGGGATGAGTCTACGTAGCATTCGGAGCAGATGATGAGAACCGCTGACAACTGATCCTATTTGTGCATCCAACGTCATGTCAGAGTCAAAGGTGACTCCGAGGCTTTTGGCTTTATTGCTTGGTGCGATGGTTTGTCCGAGGATGGAGGGTGGTGTCCCGGTGGTCCTAGAAATGGATTTCCTATTTGCGTGAAGGGTGAGTAGTTCTGTTTTGGATCCGTTAAGTTTGAGGGAGTTTTCTGTCATCCAATTGTCAATCAGTGTAAGGCACTTTCCAAGTTCATGAAATTGGTCTTTTTTGTTGGTGATTCGAAGGTAAAGCTGCGTGTCGTCCGCATAGGAGTGGTAGCGCAGGTCCTGTTTGCTGATTTTGAGGAGCGGGCGGATGTAGATGTTGAAGAGTACAGGTGAAAGGGGCGATCCTTGTGGGACTCGCATGTAGTGGTCCGTGATTTTGATGTAAACCCTCCAAGTTTCACGGTCTGAGTGCGATTTTCAAGGAAAGATGCACGGTAGGGCCGCGTCAGAGACTCCTGCTACTTCTTTGAGTCATGCGATCAGTATGTTGTGGTCTACCGTGTCGAAGGCTGCACTGAGGTCCAGCAGCACTAGGAGACAGGATTCTCCGTCATCAGCTGCTTCGAGGGCATCATCCCATATCTTAAGAGCCGTTTCTGTGCCGTGGCCTGGGCGAAAACCTGATTGTAGAGGATCTAGGAGTTTGTGCTCGTCCAGGTGGGGCTGAAGCTGTTGTACTACTGCTTTCTCCATGATCTTGGAGATCGTGTTGAGGCTTGTTATCGGTCTGCGCTGATTTGGGTCTTTCGGGTCGAGGTTGGGTTTCTTTAAAGCGGTAGTTCACCCTGACCCACATGATGTTACCATCGAGACAGGCATTGTAGCGCGAGCTACAGTATGCCTGTCCCGATTTTTTTAACCCCGTACTCACCTCGTAGTCGTCCATCGTAGATTCCGGCTCCCGCGGGGAATGGGCGTGCCTATGGAGAGGGAGGATGATTGACGGCCGGCCCTGGCACGTCACTCTCCCCGAAGACAGCCGGAGTAGGTCTCGGCTCTTCACGGCGCGTGCGCACAGGCTATGCGCACGCGTCGTGAAGACCAAGCCTATTTCGGCTATTTCCGGAGAAGCGTGACGCGCCAGAGCCGGCCGTCAATCATCCTCCGTCTCCAGAGGCACGCCCATTCCCCGGTATCTTCGATGGACGACTACAAGGTGAGTATGGGGGGAAAAAATTCGGGACAGGCATACTGTAGCTCGCGCTACAGTGCCTGATTTAAAGGTAAAAGAAAAAAAATTTTTTTTTTTCCTGTCGATAGGGTGAACCCCCGCTTTAAGAGGGGTTTTATTATGCCTTGCTTGAGGTTGTTCGGAACAATCCCTTCCTTGAATGATTGGTTTATGATGTGCGTTAGGATGGGTGCCAAGATGTCCGTGCATTCTTTTAAAAGTTTTGTAGGAATGATGTCATTGGGTGATGTGTTGTCTCGGAGGCTTCTGATGTTTTTTGTGGTGTCGATGGTAATTGGGACCAGCTCGAAGTTCGTCAATCATACATTCTTTGTGTTGATTGCTTCTTCTTGCTGTATCTGGGTGGGGTTGGTGTTTTTTTTCTGTTGAACTGATGCCCGAATCTTTTCGATTTTGTCGATAAAGTCAGATAGTTCATTACAGAATTCCTGTGTCTCACTTGCAGGGGGCTCCAAGCAGGAGGGGTTCATGGCCTTAGCGACTAGTTTAAAAAGTTCCCGTGGACGGTTGAGGGCTTGTTGAGGTTGAGGGGTTGAGATGTACTGCTCTATATTGAAAGAGAAGATTGTCATGGATATGCAATAAAGTCTGGCAGCTTACCTGTATCCATCTGTTCATTAGAGGCCTGACTCTCTGTTCTGGTTGCCTTTTTATCACCTCTCCTTCCTGTATGGCCCCACCCAGGCCATCCCAGGAAGTCTATATTAACTGTTGCACTACAGGTCTGCAGTGCTGTTCAACCGTGTTGTTAGCTTAAGTTCCTGTCTGCAGTGTGCTACGATTACCTTCCTGTGTACCGTTTTTGGCTCGTCCCTGACTTCTCCTGTTTGCCTGTGACCCTGACCTTTTGCCAGTCCCTCGGTTACCCTTGTCTGCCTGTTACCCTGACCTCGGCTTACCCATCACTATCGCTTGTCCTGCTTGCTGCTTCCCCTCTCTCCCTGCGGAGCGTGACCTAGGGGATCCCAGGGGTCACGACCACTAGAGGCTCTGGTGAACACAAAGCTGGGTCTTAGACTCTGCACCCTGGGGAATCTTGGGCTCACGCTTCCTCTCTGATTGCAGCAGTCGGCTATAGGGTTCACTACCCTGTGGTGCATCCCTGACCCCAACAGGGTGCACTTGTCACCTGGCCACAGGTGACCTGACAAAGATGCTACCACCATTCCGTGCCCTCGGTCATCGTGCACTTTTCATGACATTGATCCAAAACGCACATCTAAGGCCACTGTTGCATTTCTGAAGAACAGGGTGAAAGTTATTCAGTGGTCAAGTATGTCTCCTGATCTGAAACCAATTGAACACCTATGGGGAGATCTGAAGAGACAAGTTGAGCATTACTCTCCATCTAGCATCCAGGCTCTGAAATAGGTCATTCTTGAATAATGGGAAAAGATAGATGTTGCAATATATCGACAACTTGTTCATTCCATGCCTAGAAGTTTTCCTGCTGTCCTTACAAATCATGGAGGTCATACAAAATACTAGATGTAGTAGTTTTTGTTCTGGGGTGTTCATTTTTGCATCAATTAATTTGAGTAAGACTGAAGATCTTATAACCTAAGTTACATTATTAACCCTACTTTCATGTAATGAGCTAAACAATTGTTCTATAAAACTCAGGTTTGTCAATGTTGGAAATTGTTCTTGTGTTTTATTGAGATATTGATTAAAATCTTAAGCCTCATACACACAATACGATGGCCAACTGAACGTCTGATTTTTGGCAAAAGGGCGTGTGCCAGGATCTTGTCTTGCATACTAACGGTGCACAATTTTCGTGCCATAAACATGAATGTAGTGACGTACTACGAGGAATTTCAGCTCTTGAGTGCCACCCTTTGTGCCCCTTCTAATTTTGTGTTTGGTGAGCATTGATTCGAAGCATGCACGTTTGTACTTTTGACTTTTGTGTGATATATTTATGTACTGACTATACAAAAATCAGACATCAAACCGTTGTCTGACGAAAAATTACTAGCCTGTCATTCAACATTTGTTGGCCAAAAGTTGGACAACAGTTGTCAAAAGGAACGTACTAACGGTAAGAATTTAGGACAACAATTGTCAACAGACAATCCCCTGCCAACAATCGTATTGTGTTTACGAGGCTTTATTTTTAAAAAGGGTGTACTAATTTATTCTGAGCACCGTATGTATACATTATCCACAGTAAACATTTTTTAAAGAAAGGTCCATAATTATTTATTAATATGCAGTACATTCTGCTATTATAAACTAGTTTTTCACTGAATTTTTTACTGACATTATTTTCAAAGTTTTACGTGTTTTATCTTTATTGAACAGGGCTGTAAAGTGGTTGGATCTGCTGGCTCAGATGAAAAAGTTGCATATTTAAAGGAAATTGGTTTTGATGAAGCATTCAACTATAAGACTGTAAGTTCTTTGGAGGAAGCACTGAAGGCAGCATCTCCAGAGGGCTACGATTGTTACTTTGAGAATGTAAGTAATTGTGGCCAATTTCATTTTAAGAGTTTCAGTTAACTATGTGAAGTTTATTTGACCTCTGGGTAAAGTGAAGTAGCTTATGCATGGGTACAACCAGTCAAAAAGCACAAATCTTTGTGTACTAGAATCTTGATTGGCAGGGTTGGAGGATTTTGGGCCAATAGACCAGTTGCAAGACAGAGCTCCTCCTAAAAGCCCATGTAGAGTTTGCCTAACATGCAATTAACAACCAATATTTGAATCTATAAGGCATTTTTGTTTACATCCAGCCCCAGAGGAATTAAATAGATGGAGGGATTTTTGACTGAAGAGAGTATTAATCATGGGTAAGAGTTAACAGGCTGAGTGGTAGTGTATTAACAGGAAGTCTTGCCTGATTGGTGATCATTGCTCACTTGGTACGGATAGTAGTGCTGCTGGGATGTCACAGAAAGAACTTATACCCCCACCCTCATTAGCTGATCAGCAGACAGTGCTGGGGTGGTTGTTTTTCTTGTCATGGCAGCTTGTCGGTTAGAGGTACTTTGTGGGGTCTGTGGAGGACTTGGAACTGTTACACTAATGCCCTGTACACACGATCGGTTCATCTGATGAAAACGGACCGATGGATTTTTTCATCAGATATCCGATGAAGCTGACTTTCATCAGTCTTGCCTACACACCATCGGTTAAAAATCTGATCGTGTCCAACGCGGTGACGTAAAACACAACGACGTGCTGAGAAAAATTAAGTTCAATGCTTCCAAGCATGTGTCGACTTGATTCTGAGCATGCGTGGATTTTTGACCGATGGATTTCCCCACAGACGATCTTTTTTCTTTTTTTTTTTTTCTTTTTTTTTTCTATCGTTTTTTTAACCATAAGAAACATTTAAAACCGGTTCTATTTTTTTTTTCATCGATGGGAAAAAAAACAATGGGGCCCACACACGATCGGTTCGTCCGATGAAAATGGTCCATCGGTCCGTTTTCATCAGACGAACCGATCGCGTGTACAGGGCATAAGGGCCCGTCTGGTGGTGTGGCACTTAACTTTTGGCTGGATGTTGTTTTACTAGGGGCTTGGTTTCTTGATGGAAGGCAATATATATGCTCAATTTGGAACTGTCCTCATGCCAGCAGTGTGCAGCTGGGAACAGAGGTAGAACTTAGTTAGGAATTTGTTAATAGACTCCAAAAAGGTCCTCCTCCTGGCAATACACGGCTATTTATCTTGGTACCTTTTATTATTTTGTATTGAATTGTTAATGGGTGTTAAATAAAAGGCTGCTCAGGCCAACTTAAAACCCACGTCAAGCAGTCGGTCTTAATATTTGGGCGGTCAGATGTCAGGGACGGAACTGAAATACCCATCAGTAAAAGGTATATTTGTTTACAAATTTGCAGTTATGCACACAGTTCTGCAGAGCCGACAATATAACTTTTGTCTAAAATAGATGTGTTTTTTACTTCTGTTTTGCATATATAGGTTGGAGGAAAGTTTGGCGATGTAGCTCTTCAACAAATGAAGAGTTTTGGAAGAATTGCAGTGTGTGGTTGCATCTCTATGTACAATGATTCTGTTCCGCAAACAGGTAATATCTCTTTGTTTATTATCACAGGAATGAAACCACATACAAGAGAAGTTTTACTATTTAGGTGGCTAAACCATCTGCAAAGGCATTGGTTAATACTCCTAAATGGTTTTCAAAAGAGTAAAATAGTCAATACCCAGTCTGCGTTTTGAGAGAAAAGATAGCAGGAAGACAGGAAAAAATAATTTTGAGGACAGACTGGAATAGACTTTTCATACACAGATTATGAATTGGTGAGTTATTAAAGGGTCACTAAAGGAAAACATTTTTTTGCTGAAATGACTGTTTACAGGGTATAGAGACATAACAGTTAACTGATTCCTTTTAAAAATGATTAAAAATTGAATTTAATCTATCATAATGTGCCTCTAGTTTCACTTTCGGTTTTGAAGGTACATACATGAAGTTCTGGGTGAGAGGTGAGTCGGGAAGACTCACAGAACAAAAACAAACAAATCCAGGGCAGTGTTTTGTTTTTAAAATGAATCTGATTGGTTCTGAGGAGTTTTAGACACACAGTAATGACAGCTTAGACCACCGTGAGAAAGCTCCCAGTACAATGGTTATAAGGAAACAGGCAACCAGGAAGTGTGGAGATCACAGCAGAATTACAGCTACTTCAAAGCAAAAACGAACAATGAGGACATGAAACCAGTACTGCAGTAAGGTAAAGGAAGCTATTTAGCTAAAAAAAAATTCCTTTAGTGACCCTTTAAAGAGCTGAAAATGCATATTTTCCAGTGGTTTCCCTAAACATTGGAAAAGGAAATGATTGTTTTGAGACGTTCACTTAGCTGTAGCTTAGCTCACAAGTGCGCTGCACTTTTTTACCCATTTGTCACATTTTGCAATTTGATCTATTGTTGTGCTGGCAGCTATAGACACAACCTTTTTGACAGCGCGGTATATATATTTATAGTTCACTGTAGTTGAACACACAGACTTGCAATTCAAAGGGAGATCAGTGAAGTGCAATTATTCCCTGTTCCAGTGGTGAGTTTTCTAGGGCTCCAGCCATGCTCTCCTTTGGGTTTACCCCAGTTTTTGCAGCCATGGCCAATGAGCCATGATTGCATCACATCAATGGCCAGCGTACATAGTGGACAGACTCCCATGTAACATTTTTTCTTGTGATGCCAAGCCCTCTACTAGTTTATCAAGCTTCTACTGGTGTTCTTCTATTACTGAGCTCCCAGTGCTACTGCCTAGTCCACACTGTCCATAGCCTCCACTCTGGGTTTGTTCCACCTGTCTTTCCTGGCCTCTGGCATTGCCCCTGTTATGCTCTGACAGTGGCTGCTAGCCACTGGCATAGTTTCTTATAAACTCCTCCAGTTGCACTTGACCCCAGCAACATACCTAGTATGATCCATTTTTAAGTTCCCAACTATTTCTCCTGGATGCCGACTCCATTCCTGACATGTTCCACTCACAACCAACTCTACTCTTCCAGGTCCATACAGATGGGTACAATTACTCCATGTGAGCTCTGTTTGCCAAACTCCTGTAAAGTATGGAGGCTGGATCCAACAATTCCTGGTTGGCTCCATTTGCCAAACTCTGCTGCTCTTTCACCTAGACTCATCCAATCATCTCTCTTTATTACCAGCTCCTCAGCTTCCTTAGTACTGTAGTTGCCTGGCTGTTTCTGCCAGTGTTCTTATTGCATTTTTCTCCTATCTTTACTAGTAACTAGGTAAGAGAACTGAGGCAGAACACAGCTGTGTCTAAACCCCTGTGCAGGGGGTACATGGTAAATACTGCTGGTCCCTTATAGTCTGCTCCTTGTAGAATCCAGTCATAGTCATGGTAGGGTCTAGTTTGCTCTGCTTTACTCATTTCATGGCAGATACTAAAAAGGAAGCAGGTGCCTGCATACATAATGTCTGCTCTTATGTACATACAACCTATGCATAGTAACAAGGCCCCTAAAGCCCACTTGAACCCTCTTATTCTATTGTTGTAATGCAGTCAGTCTGCATATATAGTAAAACAACTTTCATATATTTTACTTTTTTAATGTATGCTGTGACTTGAGCTAAAAACTGACTAAACTCATGCACCCTTAATTTAAATATGACCCACCCCTTCCTGTCAAGGCCACACTCTGTTCTGTTTAGGACCTGCCCTGTAATTTTCTAGTTCTGAGGGCCTGGGGGGGAGAGGGCAATGGATTCCCTTAATTTGCAAAGATTTCCTCTCACTTCCTGTTTGGCTATGGGGCAGGAAGTGAAGGGAAATCTCTGCAATGAGACAGGGATGGTAACAAATAAACTGTCAGGGGCTATAACCCTCCCTTACTCTATCCAAAATGAAAACAAAAAAGTGTTGCCCATCGTTCTACTTTAAGCACAAATTTCTGATAATTTTATGGAGAGAACTAAAAAGATATAACCATGCCAATGGTGCAGCAAAAAAACATATAGCACAGTGAGGAAGGTTTGTGGTCCAGGATGATAGGACAGTCAAAATTAGAAGCAGCGCCCCCCCCACAGTTGCAAAATGCAAGCCTCCCGCATACCGGAAGCAGTGCTGCCGCTTTATGGGGGCGCTAGACTAATTTGCCTCTCAGCCCAGTCTGCCCCATAAGACTGGCACTACACGAACAGTGTAGCGCGAGCCGGCGGGGACTCTTTCCGTGCTGCCCCCCTGCAAAGTGCTGCCCTAGGTCTGGGCCTTGTTGGCTTAGGCCAGGATACAGTGTTGCTGGGTACTAGGAGAGTTGGATTGCTGTTTTAACACACTGTCCACAGCCTAGCTGTCTGACACCCACCTGAGCAGGCTAAGGACTCCTGAAAATGTGTGTGTGTGTGTGTGTGTATGCAAATTATATATATCTATAGAGTAAAATAAGCCTGCATTTGCAGCGCCCAGGAGCCACAACTGCTGCATAATTCTGCCCATAGACATGCATTTACAGAATACGCTGTACACAATTATAAAGCATAACTGCTGATACTTGCACATGCATTTGCACATATATCTTCGAATGCAAATTTTTGTGTTTGAAGAAATATGCCTGTGTACAAGCAGGTACCTGCATTTATGCGCATACAGCCGCGTACAGTACAGCATATTCTGTAATGCATGTCTATGACCAGAGTTATGCAGCAACAACACATTACAAAATAATACATAACAAAACAAACAAAACAAAAAAGGTGTAAATAAAAACTGCCCCTAATACAGAATTGATTTTGATTTGATTTTTTTTCACCTACAGGGCCATATGCTCAGCCATTAATTCTCTTTAAACAACTTCGTATGGAAGGGTTTTTGATATTCAGTTATGAGGATAAGCCCATCTATAAAGAAGGGCAGAAGCAGCTGTTAGAATGGATTTTAGAGGTAAGTTATGGACTACATTTTATATTACAGTACTATCAAAGGTTACATTTTTGTTTAAAAAATAACAAACATATTATACTGCTTTTTGCAATGGTTCTGCATACAGCAGCCGTGATCCTCCTTTTCTCAGGTCCCCCTCTGGCTCCCTTTGTGGGGGCACTTGTGCATGCTTGCTCCGGAGCCCTGCTCTGTACCTCCGCTCTTTTCTCATTGGCTTTGATTGACAACAGGAGTTAATGGCAAGCCAATCCCATCAGAGGGTGGGCCACGATCATAAGAATCAGGTGTAGCCATCATATGAGATCAGAATTTCCATTGAATTTTTTGTTTGTGACCCCCCAAAAAAAGGATCCTGTTCCTTTAAAGTATGTTATACAGCACAGTGCTTGTGCTGTGTAATTTAGCCCCCTGTATCACCTGAAATGTTTGGCTGATCCTGGCTGGTCTGCCCTCCCCCTGTAAAATTACCACGGTTTATTACGGCTGCTGAGCCCTGTCACCGCGGTCAAATTACTTGCCTCTGTCATCCACAGCCCTGCTCTGTCCTTCTCTCCCCCCTCACCCCCTGCCTGTAAGCTCTGTGTCAGCCCCCCCCCCCCCCCACTGCTATAAAAACTATAATCTATTCATGCCATCCCCTCTGTTAAATAACATGTGTCCCAATGCTATATAAAAAAGATGCCGATTTGTACTTCGAATCAGAGCGTCTCCTGGCACTCACATTACTGCTCAGCTCTCTCTCCTCTCCTCCTCTTCGGCTGACATCTTGGCTATCTCCTCCTTTGTGCTCCCTGGCTGACATCAGTGGGAATTCTCGGCCCCTCCCGCTGTATCTGTCAGACTGGGAGAGGAGAAAGCCGAGGAGTCACGTGAGTGCCAGGAGACAGTCTGAGATAAAGATACAAATCGGCATCCTTTTTATATAACACAGGCACTGGGACGCATATTGTTATTTAACAGAGGGGGTGGCATGAATTGATTATAGTGGCTTAACAACCACTTTAAGGGTGCCGTTTGGAGCAGTTACTAGTACAGTTATCTATTAAATGAATATACTGTAAATGTTTGCATGTGAAAAATGTACAGAAAAAAAAATATATATATATATATATATATATATATATATATATATATATATATATATATATATATATATATATATATATATATATATATATATATATATATATATATATATATATATATATATATATATATATATATATATATATATATAACCTTTTAATAACCGTTTTTTTTTTTTAGGGCAAGTTAAAGTATAATGAACATATCACCAATGGGTTTGAAAACATGCCGGCAGGATTCATTGGAATGCTCAATGGAGAAAACACTGGAAAAGCAATTATCAAAGCATGAAATTTGAATACATACATTTGTACATGCTGGTGTCCTTTAGTGTTTGGTGGAAAAATCCATTGTTGAATTCAAATCTCCTACTTGGCTGTGAAATAATAATTTGTTCAAATACCATAAGCATATAGAAATAAATATCATATATTTCTAAATATTGACTGCTAGTAATCTCATGTTGCCAGCTTTTACCCTGCTTACAGCCCTGGGTCTGCACACAGTAGAAAGTTCTATCATGGAGTTTCCCTTTGTTTTTCACACTAAACAGCGGGGCATAGATGCGACCCAGCCACAGAGAAAGAAATGGGATTTCTACCTAACGTGCATTTTCTTTTCAGTTGAATTCTAATAATTTTTTCAAAGAGTTACCCCCCATTTACACTGGCGCGACTTGTCATTTGAAAGGTTAAACCGCATGACAAGTCCCGCCCTATTGAAGGAACTGTTCAAATCGTCACAATGCCGATTTTGCGGTGCTGCATCAGTTTTTAAAAAAGTTCCTGCACTACTTTTGGTGATTCCATGTGTGACTTGTATAGACTACTTTGCATGAAGTTGCACAGATTTCAGGCAAATTGCAAATAAAGTTGCACTGACATGCAGATTTGAAATCAAGTGAAATGGCACAATTTCAAAGCCGCATTCAGTGTGAACAGAGACCTAAGGTACATTCCAGACATAAAACAAGTCCATAGTGAAACACAAAAATCAGGCAGTATAAAAAAACAAAAGTAATGCTAAGCAGTACACAATTTGCCAAGTTTTTGCCGCGTGTATGAAGCTCGCTGGGAAAAGAGTGGGATCAGGAAAAGGGGTGGAGGGGTAGATTCAATCATGACTGTTCTTGGGAGATCTGCGGTTTGCAGGGGCAATATGCTATGAATGCTGAAGACCTAATGAATGCTGAACGCTGAAGACCTAAAGCGTATTGTTATGGGGTTTCATGGCGTTTAAAGACCATGTGGGTAATGCAAAAGAAGGAGGTAGAGGTGTGGGAGAAAGGGTTCATACCAGCAGAAGCACAAGAATTTAAGTGCAAATCCAGGCTATCACTAACTAAGCTTAAAACTGCTCCCACCCCCTTTCTAAATCCTATACTTTTGTAGCGTCTGGCTATTTTCAGAGCCGTGTTATGTTAAATTTAGCGGAAGGATTCAGAGAAATAGTTAGCTCTGAGTTCACCTGATCGTTTAAATTTGGGTCTCTGCTCTAACTTGGCTGGGCTGTGGGCTGACCTTCTGGCCGGGGATTCCCATCACCCCCGGATGGCAGCAACTACCTGAAGGAGATCCGGGTGCTGAATTTTTGGTGAAAGGATTCCGGATCATAATTGTCTCCAATCTTGTAGGAGGGTCTGTGGCAGAGACTTAATCCTAAGTTCGAGCGACATTCTGGCTGCCAGGCTTGTGAGAGAGGCCTGTCCAGGTGCGTTATACCCACTTCAGCTGGAGTGGCGAAGTAAAGTGTCGTTGGGAGCAGGACTGTTTCCCGTGTTCAGTTATACCTGGATCTACTGTCTCCTATTTGCTATCCCTTCACCTCTCTACTGTTTAATAGTTTTTACCCGGCTGGATAATAAAAGCACAGAAAAAGACACCTGTTGTGTGGACATTCCATTTACTACAACTCTCATCAAGTACCCTAGACGGCGGAGACACATAGATAACATGCCACCCAAAACCAACCAGCAGCTCCTTAGGGGGTAGTGCTACACTTTTATATGTATAGTCAACAAATTTTTACTTTTTTACGATATTACTCGCTATCATTCTGGCTCATTTTCCTTGCCCATAAAATCCCTGGGGCACTTCATTTCCAAAATGTTCTCTTTGTTTGGGATGTGGCAAGGATTGCCAGTGATGCACTCATGATTGGTTTCTCCCCGTAGTTTTTTTCTAAATCTTATACTAACTACCCTGTGGTGACAAGTGATGGATGAACCTTCGACGGGACGGTTTGCGAACGCTAACCACGAACGATCGCAAATGTCCGCGAACCGCAAGTTCGCGGCGGGCCCCATTGACGAATATTAAAAACCTTCAGGTCATATTTGCAGCCACAAAATACTTACTAGCTGTGCACAAATAGTCCCACAACATGGACACTGACCTACCACAAGTATTACCTGAAAAACCGGATGCATAAGTAAGTGCCGGCCATTACAAGCCCCAAAAATTAGCCAACAGGCGTTCACCTGACAGCAAACAACTTTGTATTCTGTGGCTGGAGGTACATTAAGCCATTCACTGGATACAGAAGTAAGTGTCGGTCATTACAGGCCTGCGCACCGGCGCCGAATAGAGCCGAGCCGACCCGAGCTTCCTTCGGGAAGTCGTGACGTGCTGTGTGCGCCGTCGTTTAGCATGTCAATCAATTGTCATGTCGATGGGAACGCCCACTCCCGCGGGATTCCCTACCCCGAAGCTGCGGAGAATTCCACGGCTAAAGGCTATCTACGGAAAAGAAAAAAAAAAGGTCAGTGTCATTTTATATGCACAACTGGGCTGGATGCAGGGTTAGACATTTTTTATAGGGTGAACCTCCACTTTAAGCCATTCACTGCTGAACGTCCTTTCGGACAGGACACTGGATGAGGGGCAAGTCAAAAGTTCCATTGCAAATTGTGCAAGCTCTGGCCAGAGGTCAAGCCTGCCCACCCAGTAGTCCAGGGGTTCATCACTTCTCAGTGCGTTCACATCGGCCATTACCCCATGTTGTCGGACACCTATCGGTCTAGGCCAGGGATATGCAATTAGCGGACCTCCAGCTGTTGCAAAACTACAAGTCCCATCATGCCTCTGCCTCTGGGTCTCATGCTTTTGCCTGTCAGTCTTGCTATGCCTCATGGGACTTGTAGTTCTGCAACAGCTGGAGGTCCGCTAATTGCATATCCCTGGTCTAGGCGTTCCCTGATGCTGGATCCGGAGGACAGCTGTCAGTGGGTCGGCTGAAAGAACGATCTCATATCATTAGTGACTAAGACATCTTCAAACTTCCCTCTTTTTGCAGGTGCTGTTGGATTGGTACCCAAAACTGTTTCTCTGTGAGTGGAAATTCCTCTGCCAGAGGATGCAAAAGCAGAATGCAGCATTTCTCGAAGCAAGGCCTAGAAGTGCTGCATTCTGATAGCCCTCTGTGATGGTAACATTTCCACCATGTTTTGTTTGTACCGGGGGTCTAATTACATTGCCACCCAGTACTGGTCCTTGCCCTTTATGCTTTTGGGGGTCCCTCTTAAAACACCGGAGCATGAAGGCCCCCATTTGCACTAAACTGGAAGTGCTGTACTGGCCTGGCTCCTGCTCATCATCCAGGATAATGTCGTCCTCATTCTCCTCCCCCATCCACGGACAACACCAGGGATCCCAGAAAGGTTTAAAGCATGCTCTTCTTGCTCCTCCTCCATCCTGGCACCATCCTCCTCTGACTCCTCTTCAGACTCCCGTTGTTGACTTGTCTCAGGTGGAGTAGCCCCCCTGGGAATTCATCCAGCATTGCGACTTACTCATCTTCCTGCTCCTCGAAGGCTTGATCAATGACACAACGCAATGCACGCTCCAGAAAGAAGGTGTAAGGTACAATGTTACTGATGGCGCCCTGGCTGCGACTGACCAGTTTGGTGATCTAATCAAATGGCCGCAGAAGTCTGCATGAGTCGCGCAAGAGCAGCCACTGGCGCGGTGGAAAAAAAAACAAGCTCCCCAGAACCTTTCCTGCTGCAGAGTTCGTACAGGTAGTCGTTGTAGTGATATCATATATAGTGGAGTCCGGTAGATAATTGATATTTAGGTATTAGTATGATGACTATAAATTATGTTAGCAATACCCCAGGTTCTCCAGAGAGTGCATTTTATTTGACTTCCAATACAGAACAAAGTCCAAAGTTCACAGACGATACAAATCGAACAGAGTATATGATTCAGAGTGCCATCTTTTCCTAGACCTGTGCCTTCATATTCAGAGAATATTCTGAGTGACAAGACTGACTGAATGCCAGCTTGAATGTCTCAAATACTGGTCTCACACTGGAGGGAGGGGTTCTTCCAGGTCAATCAAATGTTTCCCATGAATGAATACTCCCTCAAGTCTAATTACCATCAATAAATACTTCCTTACATATGTAAACAATGTACCCTTTGAGGTTAACAGGCCAGCTCACACACCTAGGTAGTCTTGGATAAGATTAACACATCAAAGGGTCTTCAGCTGTCCCTTTGATATGTTAGAATTCAGCTGGCTTCGACAGTTCAACTGAATTCCTGGTTAATATGATAATGTAATACAATATCCTACATAAATCGGCCAACATATTACAACAGTCGTTAACTGCACATTTCTGCTGGAGCAGCCTATCAAGCATAGAAAAAATGTGATCACAATAAACGCGCCCCAATGACTCGCACCTCTGCGCTTAGGACTAATTAAATTGAGAAGTTTCACAGCTGCTGTTCTTAAAGGTAAACATGTGACAAAATATATATAACGTGTTCAAATACTGAAATCAAACATAAATTATATATAAACAGCGCTAGTGTGTGTGTGATCCACACAGTGAAAATACAAAAAGCAATAAATTATAATAACTAAACAAATGAGCAAAACCCGTGATTGAAAGTGTTCATAAGCAAAAAAATAGTTCATAGAAAAGCAACAAGGAAAAAAACTTTTTCTCTCTCTCAAATGTGAAATCTTCAAAGTAATTTTTTCAAAGAATTCTTCCACCACACCCGATGTGAAAAAGTGATTCCTCCACCAATAAGATTGGCCACTCACCAGAACGATATGCCTAACACTCTCGTGTTTCGGCACAATAGCATGTAGTAATTGTTCAAACCATAGGGCGAGCTTCCATTTCCAACCAAGTGATAACTAAGATCCTCATAAATAATGAAGAAAGCAAATAATAGTGTGATAACGTAAAACCAGTTTAATAACACACCACATAAAAGTCTGCAAATAATGCACTCACAAAAGGCCAAAGTAAAATTTGTGAATGAAAAACACAGCAGAATTTCCTCAATATTGTATGGCTGATAAACTACGGTCACGGCGGACCCAGGAAAACAACCAGGTATCTCTCACCACTCGATCCACACTGCTGGTAGCCCACAAGACTGGCGTGAAGCAAAACACGATCGCTGGTCACTAGCGAAAATAAACAAAAACAAGGGGAAATGCAGCGCTATTCTGTGATAAGTAAATAATTAATCAGATTCCAACCTCTCCACAATGGCCAAGACCAGAGAGCTGTATTCCGTTTCTCACAGTTGAAGAGTACCTATGATAAAAATTACAGACCTCTAAGTGCTTTGGTGCACCTGGGACCTTATGCTGAGCCCCATTCTGATCATCCAGACAGACCGGTTGCGGGAAGACCATATTTTCCCACATGCTCCATGAGACTGGTGCAAAACAGTCTTCCATTCTGGTAAGCAGGCAATTTTTTCTTACGGATATACTGCAGTCTTTTCTATCATCAAACCTGGAGTTATCTCATCACTTTCTTAAACAGCCTTCTTCTGAGAAAATTATGCTGGATTAAGCTATTGTTTCTTCTTCCCTTCACGTTTTTTTGGAACTTTGTTTATATTTTCTGGACTCACCTTGCACTCCAGAATGAACTTTTAATTTATTTTATTTATTTTTCATGAATTTTAATCATTATTAATCACATTAATTATTTACTTATCACAGAATAGCGCTGCATTTCCCCTTGTTTTTGTATATTTTGTCGAATTGTTGTACACAATTTATAGTGCTAGCAGCTTATCATTTAGGTCATTTAACAGTCAATTATTAATTTTAATTCAGCGCAGCGCCAGCCTTTTTGGTTTCTTTTCACTAGCGAAAATAAGCCACTGCAATGGCCTCTCACGTTTGGTTAGATGGTCAAAAGTCAAAACTGTAGCCACGCGGGTGTGGTGGAAGAATTCTTTGAAAAAATTACTTTGAAGATTTCACATTTGAGAGAGAGAAAAAGTTGTTTTCCTTGTTGCTTTTCTATGAACAATTTTTTTGCTTATGAACACTTTCAATCACGGGTTTTGCTCATTTGTTTAGTTATTATAATTTATTGCTTTTTGTATTTTCACTGTGTGGATCACACACACACTAGCGCTGTTTATATATAATTTATGTTTGATTTCAGTATTTGAACACGTTATATATATTTTGTCACAGCCTATCAAGCATATACAATGTTGAGTTCCATCGTGTCGGGCAGTCACAAATAAGACATCTGACGTGCAGGTTGTGTCGCCACTGAATGTCAGCAAGGCAAGCCATGGCCATGTAAGATCTTCTGAAATGGGACGAGATTTTCCTGGCCTGCCGCAAGACGTCCTGGAGCCCAGGGTATTTGGCAATGAATCGCTGCACGACCAAGTTCAGGATGTGTGCCATGCATGGCATGTGTGTAATTTTGCCCTGTTTCATCGCACTCAGCAGATTGACACAGTTGTCGCACACCACTTTACCAACTGTTAAATTAAGCGGTGTTAGCCACTGATCTGCCTGTGAATGCAAAGCTGAAAGGAGTGCAGGACCAGTGTGGCTCTTGTCTTCCAGGCACAACAGACGCAGCACAGCATGGCATCGTCTCACCTGGCATGTCGATTAGGTTCTGGGGATCTTGGGCAGCGCAGCGGAAGAGACGGTAGCATCGGAAAATGAGGAGTCAGCCGAGGAGGAGAGGGAGTAGGAGGAGGAGGAGGAGAAGAGGTAGGCCTGCATGTAATCCGTGGCGGTAAAACCAAATCTACATGGGTGCCACGGGTTACATGCTTGACGGCCATCAGAAGGTTCACCCAGTGGGCAGTGAAAGTTATATACCTTCCCTGCCCGTGTTTGCTAGACCACGTGTCTGTGGTCAGATGTATCTTGGCACCGACACTGTGTGCCAGAGATACATTCACTTGCCGTTGAACATGGCCATATAGCTCTGGGATGCTCTTCTGAGAAAAAATGTCCTACCTGGGACCTTCCATTGTGGTGTTCCAATGGCCACAAATTTTCAAAAGGCCTCCTACTCCATCAGTTTATATGGCAGTAGTTGGCGGGCTATCAGTTCTGACAAGCCAGCGGCAAGAGGGTTATCCGGCATCACCTTTTTTTACGATCGAACATTTGGGCCACGGAAGCCTGCCTTTTTGCAGAAAAATGTGAGGAAGGCATGATGGAAGGTGGAGTGGAGGACAATTGTGAGCATAGAGGGGAAGGAGAAGGAGAAGAGGCTGGATGGTGAAAGCCTGGAGTGTGGCTTTGTGGGTTCTGATGGCGTTGCTCCCACTGGGCTCAGTAATGGGAGGCTGGTGCCTTCTTAAGGCGGTCGTCCCTAGGTGAGTGTTGGGCTTACCGTGACTTATGCGTTGACTGCAAAGGCTGCAGATGGCAACACTATTGTCTGCAGCAGACACGTAAAAAAAAGCCCACACTGCAGAGCCATGGGCCGGCGTCCTGGGAGCACCAGATGTGACCGTACATGGGTGATGGCTCACTCCTGATACATGAGGAGTCTGCTTTGTCCCTCCTGTGCAATGTAAGTTCGGCCTGCTTCACCTCCCTATCTGTTGGTCCATCTCTCCCTCTGAACTCCCCTCCTCTTCCTCTCTTGTGGGCACCCATGTGACATCTGTAGACACGTCATCATCGACGTCACCTTCCCCATCACTAACAGTAGAGATCTCGGAGTAGGCAGCAACAGCAGTCACCAACCTCCTTGGGCTGATCTGAGTACTGTCGTCAGACTGCTGAGTGCCGGCTGTTGCTACCTGCTCTTCCTGATCCAATGCCAAGAATGGCTGTGCATCCGAAATGTCTTCTGATGGATCGGAAAATAATTCCTGTGACTCAAGCGGAGGGTATATGGTGGTAGTGGTGGTGGTGTTAGTGGCTTGCCACTCAACTAAGTCTGGTGCGTCCTTTGACGTAATCGAACGAACATTGTGCCACTTCCCACTTTGGCTCCGGCCTGGTGCTCCTGTCCTACCCCTACCACCCCTGCGGAAGGGCCTGCCTCTTCCTCTGCCTGTCATTTTTTAAATGACCCTGTGACAAAAGTCTCTAGAGAAGCGCAGTATATGTGGAAGAAGGTATATAACAAAATCTGTCGTTTTGGGGGGCCACTGGTTTATCGCACCAGTTATGAAACCTTTTTTTCAGGATTTTTTTTTTATGTGTGTAGCAGAGGAAATGCAGCGAAAGAGGCAAAAATCCAGCAGTAACCAAATACACCACCAGTCACAATTCTGCACAATACAAATACACTATAATATGCTTTCTATATTTGAAAGTATATTATAAGTGTATATTACACCTATATACTGCAGTACACAGCAAGTAGCACACCTATACCAGTGCGTGAAAGGACTTTTGTGGACCTGTTAGGTAGCGATTTGTGTCGCTAAACTCTGTCCCTGATGGAAACGCCAACCTCTCTCTAAACTGACAAAAAGTATATGAATGTATTAGACACCTATATACTAGAGCAAGTAGCACACCTATACCAGTGCTTGAAAGGACTTTTGTGGACCTGTTAGGTAGCGATTAGTGTCGCTAAACTCTGTCCCTGCTGGAAACGCCAACCTCGCCCTACACTGACAAAAAGTATATGAATGTATTACACACTATAATGTACTGCAGTGCAGAGCAAGTAGCACACTTATACCAGTGCTTGGAAGGACTTTTGTGGACCTGTTAGGTAGCGATTTGTGTCGCTAAACTCTGTCCCTGCTCCAAACAGCAGCCTCTCTCTACACTGACAAAAAGTATATGAATGTATTAGACACCTATATACTAGAGCAAGTAGCACACCTATACCAGTCCTTAAAAGAACTTTTGTGGACTTTTAGATAGCTATTTGAAATAATACGGCCTGTCCCTGCTCCAAACACAGCACCCTTTCCCTACACTGATAAACAGCAGAATCAGGTCTATTTATAAGGTAGGGGGTATGTCCATGTGCTGAAATGTCTCAATTGGCTGTCCTGCACCACCTGATGGATGTGTCATAGGTCAAAGTTCTTACCCATGTAACATTGCGGACCGCCGCGAACATCGCCAGATGTCCGCCGGTTTGGCGGACCACGAACGACAAAAGTTTGCCGCAAAACGACCGCCTGGCGAACCGGCAGGCAATGTCTAGTAGTGACCTTGTAACTACTACTGATCCGGCCCGGTCATGTGATCTCCCCAGCAAACAGCTTTAGGGGAGAGAGCAGTGACAATGGTTGCAATGCCTGGGCAGTGACGTCACCTATAGACTGGAATGCTGTGAGAATCGGTAAGTATACGCATCTTCCTTCTACAGGAAGGTAGCTTAAGATTTAAAAGGGGTTGGAGGCAAATTTTAAGCTTAGTAATACCTGAAATTCCACTTGAGGAAAAAATAATGTTTAGACGAGGGAAGTAGAAAAGGTAAAAAGTAGGGAAAAGGGTCAAAAGATTGCTGCTAATGGGGTCTGGTCATTTATCACCGTGAGAGTAGAGTATTATCAATATCCAGGTTGCTATTGTACACTAGCCACGTGTTAGATTTTAAATGTATTGATATTATGTTCTAAAGGTCTCTGAATCAATGCTTAAACATGGTAGCATTTGAAGGTTTGTTAAAGACAAACGAAGGTCAATGTAGGACAACAGAACAGATGGTAGGTCAGGCCATATCTATTCTTAAAAGTCCTAAGTCAAGGATAGGGGAGGAGATGTTACTTAAATGTACATAGCGAGCGTTAGAGCTCATCGCGACCTTGTTTGGAAACGAGCCAATTGTGCTTAGTTAGCTGTTAAACTTGTATAAGAACACATGATGAGCGTAGTAAGTTAGGATTTCCTGGGTCTCCCGGCCCGACAGGAGAGATGGGGGGAGGGAGGACCCTCTCCCAAGCAAGAGAGATCAAATCATCTTAACATCTATTTCCTCCTTCTGTAACTTTGTGATGCCTACCTGCCATGATGTTTGACTAAGCTGTAACAACGTAAGCATTAATCTGTTGAATAGGACAAAGTACAAGTATAGGAATTTCAGAAGTTTGTTCACAAAATATGGCTAGGCCTTTGCTAAATTTAAATAGAGATTATGTTTTGAATAAGATTTCTACTTTTTATGAGTATGTTTCATAATTTATTCCAGTAGCTAAAGTTATGGTTAGGAATTATAGATTTTAAAGATACCACGGATTTCAATAGGAATGCCAACTGAAATATCAGATTTCAATTGGGAAGGTAATTTTATTTTTTTGGATACTTTCATGACCATGAAGCAAGCACAACTAAAATTCTATTTTGTTATTACTTCTAGTTTTTCAAAATCATGTTATCAAGGATCAACATTTTTGGATGAACTTCAATGATTTATTCATATGGACTTACATCAAAAGTGACATATTGATGGATTGATCATTATGTAAGGGGGAGTTGGATTGTAATAATTCTAATATAGGAATTTTTTGAAATATGGAAAAATAGTTGTTATATTTTGGTTTCTAAATCTTTTATAAGAATACATATTGATACACATAACATTATTATTTTACATAGAATAATTAATTTTGTATTCATTTTTATAGAACACATAACTTGGGAATATTGGATGGATAGTTTGTTATTACAAGAATGTATAACAAAGTATACATTTGAAGTATTAATATAGTTAAAAAACACACAAGCTTGTGTGGAAGAAAAAGATTTTAAAGTATTTAAACAGAATTATTGTTGAATTAAATAATATGGAACATTGAAAAATAAATAAAAGAAAGAGTTGCTTGCGGGTCATGGATAGATAAATAAATTATATGGATAAATAAATAAAATATAAATAAATAAAAAAGATAGAAATATAAATAGAAAGAAAGATAGAATATATAAAAATATGACAATCAAATAATGGGAAAGTTATGTTTTTATATATCCACAAACAAATAGATTACGTATTATGTTTATAATTGTTCAGTGTCAAGGATAATGTATAAAAAACTTATACTGAAGAAATTTGGTTATTGAAATTTCAAAAGAAATGAAAAAAAATTGTATTTATTAATTAATATTATAGAGTAATATAATTTGATACATCAAAAATATATTTATTTCTTCTTTATGATAAAATAATTATATGATATGGTTGAAGTTATAAGAAGTAAAATTTATGAAGGTAAAGGAAGAAAATGTTTAATAGTACATCATTTAGATGGAGAATAAATTAAAAAAATAATTAATAATATGATAATTTATAGTTTCTTAAAGAAATGAAATGGTTAAATATTTCACAAGAATATCTCTGAATTTTGGAAAAAGTTTATGTACAATATCTGAAATGTTAAATTGTATTGTTTGTATTTAAAAAAAAGTGAATCAGAAACCTTTAGTATTTAAGATGAATGCACTTATTTTGTTTGCATTAAGGGGGAATTGTTAGATTTTAAATGTATTGATATTATGTTCTAAAGGTCTCTGAATCAATGCTTAAACATGGTAGCATTTGAAGGTTTGTTAAAGACAAACGAAGGTCAATGTAGGACAACAGAACAGATGGTAGGTCAGGCCATATCTATTCTTAAAAGTCCTAAGTCAAGGATAGGGGAGGAGATGTTACTTAAATGTACATAGCGAGCGTTAGAGCTCATCGCGACCTTGTTTGGAAACGAGCCAATTGTGCTTAGTTAGCTGTTAAACTTGTATAAGAACACATGATGAGCGTAGTAAGTTAGGATTTCCTGGGTCTCCCGGCCCGACAGGAGAGATGGGGGGAGGGAGGACCCTCTCCCAAGCAAGAGAGATCAAATCATCTTAACATCTATTTCCTCCTTCTGTAACTTTGTGATGCCTACCTGCCATGATGTTTGACTAAGCTGTAACAACGTAAGCATTAATCTGTTTGCTGTCATATCGTTGGAAGAATAAAACATCGTAATAATGAAGTAATCCAATGTCTGAATATTTTGGAAGCAACGCCTGGATAGGAAGAGGTTTTTGACAACACATCGCATGACACCTGTTAGAGGCATATGTCCACTATGTCCTCTGTTCTATCTCTGTCATCCCTCTTCCCCCCTGCCCCCCGGCATTTAACACCACGGCCCACGGGGACCAATTTTAGGATGAGTATCATTCAATATAGAGGTAAGATTCTCATGGATCATTGTGTCCAAATTTCATTGCTTTACCTCCATAAAGCTTAAGGTGAGCTGTCTCTAAGCTTTAGCTATGGTTTGATGTATAGCTAGGAAGATGAGAGAAGTCAGGAGTTTGTTCTTTGACAATGAGGTCCAAAATAGGTCTTTGGGGTAAGGCTTCGTAGGGATTGTGGATCTACTTATGTATCACTGTACATACAAAGTTATATACTCCTATCCACAGCTTTTGAAATTTTGGGCATTGCCCTAATGAGGGTTCCTGCATCAAAAATGGGCAAGTGTGAATATGACCTTTAAAGGGACCCTGCCACCTTTCTAAAAATAAAAAATCCAGGCAGCTGTTTTCTGTAAAAAGAGGACGCATACTTAAATGGAAGTTACAGCTGTCTGCTCTGCCCCCCTCCTCGCTAATTGGAGCACTGAGCTGTGGAGGGGACAGGGGTGGCCAGCTCAGTTTCTCAGCGACTCGTTGAGAGGCTGAGCCTTGTGTCAGTCCAAGCACCTGGCGGATTCAGACTCCGTGGTCATAATGATGCGGTGCCTGGTCTGACATCCATGACGTCAGCCTGCTCTCTGCTGAAAACGGGTCACAGGAGTGCAAAACGAATTGCACTCTTGTGATCCATAGGAGAAGTACAGCCAAATGAGCTTTGGCTATACCTCTCCTTTAATTAGAGTGGAATCTTGACTCTCTTGAACAGGTAGCAGCACTGTCAAAATCAGATACCGAGGGTCAGGGCTTTTTTTCTGGGGGAACTCAGTTCCACCACCTCTGGCTCAGAACCTTTGGTGTCTGCTCACTACAATCACTTGTAAACACAGAAGTCTGGTTTCTGTGTTTACAAGTGACAGCTCTGCACTCTGTGTGCAACCCCCTGAACTCTGCACTCTGTATGTAATGCAATTCTGGTATTTAATGCTCCTTTAAGACCCTTCTATTGTTTTTGAAATCTGAACAGGGTCGTGGTTGAGTTCCTGCACCTATTTTCTGAGAAAAAAAGCTCTGCCGAGGGTGTTTTCCAGTGGGCACCATGGTTCCTCTTGCTTGCTGCTACATCACTTTAGTGGAAAGGTGGAACACATCAGGTATATGCTATTAAATCTTTTAAACCAATGGTGCCTCCGTGAAGTGTTGGGTAGGGACTATCATCATGAGCATGCAAAGCTTGGCTTGGTGATAACCTGCATGCAGCTATGAGTGTTAGACTGATCTCCTGTTCTCTCTGAGAAGCTAGAATAGCAGCCAATACAGATGTTAGGAAAAGTTCTGGTCGGAAAAGAGTGGTGGCTTGGTGGAGGAGGGTTCTCTTGCTTAGCGGTGGAAGAAAAGACCCCCCTTGGTGCATATGCCCAACAACCTGAGCATCCATGTTTAGCACTGCCTCCATAGGGACTGCTTGGATGTTTGTACCCAGGTCCCCCACTGATTAATTCACGGTCAGTTACCCATTTTTCTCACACAGTCAGATCGATGCACACACTATTCTGCTCGTAATCTCCAATGGCCAGTCCAGGGAATGTGTTTTCATGTTTTATTTGGAGAACTTAGTTAGGAAAAGGGAATTAGTAGGATACTCCAAATTAACTATGGACAAACGAGGACAACACTCTGTAGAACTGTGGAATCTGCTGAATCCTACAGCATTTGTATGGAATGAATGAGTCTCTTTGTAGCAGAAGGGACTCAGTAGACTTTGTTTCTTCAAGACACTAGCAAGTGTCCCCTTTAGCTCACACACACCCAGTATACTGACTTCTAGGACCAAGAGGGGTATTTCAGAAACACACACACAGCTTCAAGGATCCCTTCATGGGTCTGTACTCACAAAATGTCCAGGGACAGCTGGTAGCCTCCTTCCAACTTCTCAGCGACACTCTATACCTGTGACATCAGACTAGATCCATAGACATCTTCCCTCAGTCAGCTTGCACAGGAACTATGGGCTGTAGGTTTCATGCTTCAGGCCCTCAGATCAGTCACCTGAGGTCACAAGGCAGCCTACACTGGAGTAAGGCAGTAGCCTCCTCCCCACCTGAACCTCTCTCCTCAGAAGTGGGCTGGACTGGAACCCCAAGCTCATGTGCTCATTAAAGCGGGAGTTCACCCATAAAACAATTTTTCCCCTTAGATGGATGCTCGTTTTGTCTAGGGGAATCGGCTAGTTGTTTTAAAATATGAGCTGTACTTACCGTTTTCGAGATGCATCTTCTCCGTCACTTCCGGGTATGGGTCTTCGGGAGCGGGCGTTCCTTCTTGATTGACAGTCTTCCGAGAGGCTTCCGACGGTCGCATCCATCGCGTCACTAGTAGCCGAAAGAAGCCGAACGTCGGTGCGGCTCTATACTGCGCCTGCGCACCGACGTTCGGCTTCTTTCGGAAAATCGTGACGCGATGGATGCGACCATCGGAAGCCTCTCGGAAGACTGTCAATCAAAATAGGAACGCCCAGTCCCGCAGCCCATACCCGGAAGCGGCGGAGAAGATGCATCTCGTAAACGGTAAGTACAGCTCATATTTTAAAACAACTAGCCGATTGCCCTAGACAAAACGAGCATCCATCTAAGGGGAAAAAGTGTTATGTACGGGTGAACCCCCGCTTTAAATACAGGGCTGTATCTACATCTATGCTCTTACCTGCTAAAATGTAACTGTAGGCTCTGTCACTTAACAACCCTACCGCAAGGTAACGTTACCTGTGGATATAAGTTACCAGAGAAGAGAACAGTGCAGTGAATTGATTTTATATTCTCCTAGTTACTCAGTTGCTTGCAAATATTTTTTCCATCATCAACTGATCTTTGTTGGAGTATAAAATCTTAGGCCCTGTTCACATCTCACCAAGCAGGAACATGCATTTTTGCTTGTGATTTTGTAACTGTCACGTACCTGGTAGGAGTCTGATGTGACGAGGTCGGCCTCCCTTGTATCTCCAGCCCAGAACCCCTCTGAGGATGGGACAGATGGCGGTTCAGGTTAGGAGGAACACGAGTGCCTGTGAGTGTTGCTTGGAGTGCTGTCAGGTGGAGGTGAAGACAGAAGACACTGGTAGAGCAGCAGGCACCGGGCAAGGTGGTGTGAAGAGAACAGCTGGAGTTAAGAGGAACTCCAACCCACTTGCAGAGTCAAGTTGAACAAGTAGCGGGAACGTCCGGAATGCAGTGGTCAGAGGATAGCCGGGTTTGATAACAGACGGGCAGCGAAGTACACAAGGATCAGCAGGAGCAAGGTCAAATGGATAGCCGGGATCAGAAGCCAGGTATTCAGGAGGAATCAGGGTCCAGAGGGAGAGTCAAGGAAGCCGGGTCGGTAACAGGAATCTGGTAGATAATACAGGTGTCAGGAAATCAGGGAACTGCTGAAGACCAGTCAGCACCGCCTGATGATCAGAGCTCTCTTTAAATAGGCAGCAGGAAGGATCTTCCTGTCACATGATGAGCCTATGGCTCCCATTACTTCTACTGGCAAGATTGCCAGTACTTCCTCTATGGCCATTTCTTCTACTGGCAAGATTGCCAGTACTTCTTCCATGGCCATTTCTTCTACTGGCAAGATTGCCAGTACTTCTTCTACGGACATTTCCTTGACACTCCGTCCTTTCCTTACAGTAACTGACCTTACAGATACTGTGATTACACACGTTGCTGTGTCTCTAGAATTTATATTCCAGAGATGTAAACAAAGCTCAGTGCGTGTGATGTCATTTCTCATTCACATTGCAAAAGAATATCCCCCTTGGGACTTAGGAGGCAGGTACAGAGACAGGATAGATTTAAAATCAAATAGACAACATTGTATATGTAGCGCTACCCCTGGAGGGGCCGCTTAAGTATGTTTGGTTCGGTACTCTGCCTCTCAACCCCAAGAGCAGTCCCAACCCCTTTTTCACACCTAGGGCCAGATTCACAAAAGAGATACATGATCCGCCCGTCCTAACTATGCGGCTGATTCATAGAATCAGTTACGCATAGATAGCCCTAAGATCCGACAGGTGTAATTGACATACACTGTCGGATCTTAACCACTTCCAGACCTTAGGTGTTTTTCAGATTTGGTGTTTGCAAGACTAAAACAGTTTTTTCTGCTAGAAAATTACTTAAAACCCCCAAACATTATATATATTTTTTTCTAACACCCTAGAGAATAAAATGGTGGTCATTCCAATACTTTTTGTCACACCGTATTTGCGCAGCGGTTTTACAAGCGCACTTTTTTTTGGAAAAATTTCACTTTTTTGAATTAAAAAATAAGACAACAATAAATTTGGCCCAATTTTTTTATATATTGTGAAAGATAATGTTACGCCGAGTAAAATGATACCCAACATGTCACGCTTAAAAATTGCGCCCGCTCGTGGCATGGCGTCAAACTTTTACCCTTAAAAATCTCGATAGGCGATGTTTAAAAAATTCTAGAGGTTGCATTTTTTGAGCTACAGAGTAGGCCTTTCATATGCGGGAGCTACTCGCGTATGCGTTCGCTTCTGCGCGCGAGCTCGTCGGGACGGGGCGCTTTAAAAAAAAAAAATTTTGTTTTCTTATTTATTTTATTACTTTTTACACTGAAAAAAAAAATTGATCACTTTTATTCCTATTATAAGGAATGTAAACATCCCTTGTAATAGAAAAAAGCATGACAGGTCCTCTTAAATATGAGATCTGGGGTCAAAAAGACCTCAGATCTTATATTTAGACTAAAATGCAAAAAAAAAAAAAAAAAATATTGAAACTGTCATTTTTTCAAATGACAAAAAAAAAAATTGTCTCTTTAAGAGGCTGGGTGGGACTGACGTTTTGACGTCACTTCCGCCCAGCAGAGCTATGGGGACGGGCGAAGGAGATTTTTCCTTCAGTCTCGTCCCCGCTCAGCTGCCGAACAGTCCCGATCTCCTCTGCCGCTACCGACGGCTCCGGTAAGCGGCGGAGGGCGCGGGAGAGCGGCGGGAGGGGGGGGGGCCCTCTCCCGCCACTGATACCGGCTATCTTGCGGCGAATCCGCCACGGAGACCGCCGTTATCGTGTACCAGACTGCGCACACTAAAGATCGATACCTCGGTTGTGGCAGCAGCTGCTGCCGTTACCGAAATATCAATCTTTAAAAAAAGGACGTACATCGTCGTGCGCAGGTCTGGAAGTGGTTAAGGATGCAATTCTAGGCCGGCCGCTAGGTGGCGAGGTCATTGCGGTCGGTGTAGAATATGCAAATGACTAGTTACGGCGATTCCCGAACGTCCGCGCTGCCCGTCGATCTAACTTTACGTCGTTTCCGTCTAGATACGCCGCGTAAAATCAGGGGCTGAGCCCTAGGTGTTCTAAGCCATGTTAAGTATGGCCGTCGTTCCCGCGTCGAAATGTAAAAAATCACGTTGTTTGCGTAAGTCGTCCGTGAATGGCGCTGGACGCCATTTACGTTAACGTCTAAACAAATGACGTCCGTGCGACGTCATTTAGCGCAATGCACGTCGGGTAATTTTCCCCGACGGAGCATGCGCAGTACATTCGGCACGGGAACGCGCCTAATTTAAATGGTGCCCGCCCCATTTGAATTAGGCGGGCTTGCGCCGAGCGGATTTACGTTACACCGCCGCAAGTTTACAGGTAAGAGCTTTGTGAATCAGGCACTTACGCTGTAAACCTGCGGCGGTGTAACGTAAATGGGATACCTTATGCTGCCGTGGAGCAACGTAAATGTATCTGAATCTGGCCCCTAGTTTGCAGTATTAGTGTAAAACACAGCAGTAGAAGAGAAACACAAACTGTGGTAAACCAGAAAGTGTGTTCAAATAATCTTGTATTTTTCCTGGGATTGCAAAATAGACTGCAAATATTTTTAACACATATGACATTTTTGATGCATGCAGTTTGCTGATGAATAATATTTTCTTGCAATAAGCATCTTTTGTTCACTGTGTCAGCACACCAATTTTTCATTTGCACTTTTTTTTGTAACAGAATTAGCACTTTAATTGTTTGTTTCATAGAAACAAATAATTTTTGTTTGGTAGATTCATTATTTTATGCAATGACACAGGGTTTATCATTATATATGATTGTTGGATTGAATGTCATTCACACGTGTACAGTAAGGGATTAGGTTAATAGTAGTGGGTTCACTATCATCACTAGATTGTGGGATTATAGATTTGCACTGCTTGCTTCTTTTTTCTTGTCAAAAATTAAGACTTGCGGGGCTCTTGCTATAGACTTGCAGGGATCTTGCTGTAGACTTGCATGGCTCTTGCTGTAGACTTGCATGGCTCTTGCTGTAGACTTGCTGGGCTCTTGCTGTAGACTTGCGGGGCTCTTGCTATAGACTTGCAGGGATCTTGCTGTAGACTTGCAGGGCTCTTGCGGTAGACTTGCAGGGCTATTGATGTAGACTTGCAGGGATCTTGCTATAGACTTGCAGGGATCTTGCTATAGACTTGCAGGGATCTTGCTATAGACTTGCAGGGATCTTGCTATAGACTTGCAGGGATCTTGCTGTAGACTTGCAGGGATCTTGCTGTAGACTTGCAGGGCTCTTGCTGTAGACTTGCAGGGCTCTTGCTGTAGACTTGCAGGGCTCTTGCTGTAGACTCACCAGTACAAATTCGAAAAGTGCCAACTAGAACATGTGCTGACCAAGTATACAACTTGCCAGTGAAGATGTGCAGCAAGTTAACAAGACTTACAATTCAATACTGAATTTCAATACAAACGTGTGCCAAGTTATCCTTGCTATCTGGGAAAGAGACACCAGAATTAATTAAAAAAAATCTCTAATCTTGTTTCCAGTGCACCATATTGTGGCCTCATCATACAGACTGGCTCCCCAAGTTGTTGATTACTAAATAAAGAAAGCTTGCAGGGAAAAATTAATTTTTTGGGCTTTATAAATGCAATTATTGCTGCAGCAGCTTTTATACACTGTACAGATGTGCCACTTTACAGGTGGACTAAGGGGACCCCCCAAGCACTATATTGAAAGGATTTTTTTTTTTTATGCTTTCACTTTAGGAATCAATAAATCACTGCTCATTTAAACGGAAACAAAAATAAAAGGTCTGCTGTCACCAGTGATGCACCTCCATCCCTATATACATATACAGAAAAAGAGTCGCCCTTGGGACTTTAAATGAGGTGGTCACAGTTTGCCACTGAGTAACAAAAGTAGTAACAGTATAAATGTTTATTAAAATTGATGTACATACATGAATAATATAGCATAATAGCTCAGCCAATGGATTTGCACATAATAAAGAGAATAATTAAAATTGATACAAACGTTATACAATGCAGTATATACAAATGCACGCATCAGAAAACCCGACGCACGTTTCGCAAGATCATTGCTCGCTCATCAGGAGTGGATGCGGATGGGATGTATCTAAATAGATAAAGAGATGTGTCACAGTGGTAAATGTAAGAACAATGGCAGAATGGGCCAGAGCAAAATGGACCAATACTTACTAATGAACGAAACCAGAGTTTCCATTGCTGAACCCCCAAATGGACAGCAGCAGCCAGAGTGTGGCAGGGGAGCTGAGGGGGAGAAAACAGACACAGATACCCCCTGGGGGGACGCCAGGAGGTAGACATGGCATGGGTGAAGGTAAATGGTCCTAATTGTCTCAGTATGCGACTTGATAGATATCAGCTGTAAACATAAATGTATGTGTCTCAATGATTTGCCAAAATTAGTAAGATAAACGTCAAGTTATATAGTATACCGTATTTGCCAGTGTATAAGGCAACTGAGCATATAAGACAACCCCCTAATTTTATATTTATATTTTTTTACAATTTTTTGACTGAACTCGCTGTATAAGAAGATCCCCCTTCCGAGGCTTCCAACGCTTCCTTTTTCTTCCTTCTGGAGCCATATTCTTCTTCATTCTTGCTGGAGCTGGAGCCATATTCTTCTTCCTTCTTGCTGGAGCTGGAGCCAATCACGACGAGCAATGTATTCTATTAATAAATACTAAGCCTGCTTGGATTGGCAGAGGCTGTAACATCATCAGCCCACGCCTCTCTGACTCTGAAAGCCAATCCGAGCAGGCTACTGTATTTAGCCTGCTCGGATTGGCAGAGGTTGTTACTCTAATCTGAGCAGGCTCTGTATTCATTTGAATACATAGCTCACCGGGATTGGCTAAGCGGTATATACTGTATGTAGCCGAAGCTACATACAGTATTACTGCACATCCAGCAGGCATCCGCTCTGACCCGGCATATAAGACGACCCCTGCTTTTTGGACAGTTTTTTAAAGTGTAAAAGGTAGTCTTATACGCCAGCAAATACAGTAATAATATTTTTGTATGAGAGCATGTATGCTCTAGCATAAGTATGTATATCAAGCCTTACTAAATAAGCAAAGTAGACAAAAGTTATTTGTATAGAAACATATATGGACTAACCTGATCCAATAATGGAGCAGACATAGAGACCATGGGTAAGAAAGTAAATCCTGAAGCAATGTGTTTGTCTGGGAAATCAATCCCTATAGTGTTAAAAAAGGGAAAAAAGCTGCAGGGAATGCAGATGAAGCACCAGGTGAGTGCTAGGGTGAGGAAAATGTATTTACCTTGATGTGTAAGCAGCTGAACAGCAGTAGAAATCTCTGTGATGTGCATGGTGTTGGTGAGTGAAGGAAATGATCTCAGCCATGTCTTCCCCCTGACTTATATCCCCGAAGGGGTGGGGTCTGCCCCTCCCCCAACGCCATGCGAGGATGGATTGGTGTGCTAATGCCGGGGTGACAGCTGCCAATGGGAGTACGCATACGCAGTGGACTCCCGTCCATCCAAGATGACAAACTGCACTGCCACTGGGTGACAGCGCTGCTCATTTAAACATGACGTTTTTTGGATTTTTTTCATTGCTACATGTCCCCCAGGGTAGTACCCGGATCCCATAACTATTGTATGCCCAATTACTTGTGTAGCGCCCTGCTCCTGTTGAGTAGACGCTATGTGTAAATTCAGCAGTTATCTGAGCTGTAAATGACTCAGGCCCCGTACACACGACCGGATCGATCCGCTGAAACTGGTCCGACGGACCAGTTTCAGCGGATAGATCCGGTCGTGTGTAGGCCCGACCGGACAATTGTCCGGCGGATCAGACAGTTTCCAGCGGACCAAAATTTCTTAGCATGCTAAGAAATCTGTCCGCTGGAAACCTGTCCGTCGGACGTGTTCGGTCGTCTGTACAGATTCACCGGACACGTCCGACCGACCGACATCCCTCGCATGCGTCGTACTGATTCGACGCATGCGTGGAAGCTTTGAACTTCAAGGCCGCCCGTGTCATCGTCGCGGCGATGGCGCGGCCACGTCCCCGCGTACTGTTTACGCGCGGATTTCTGTCTGATGGTGTGTACAACCATCAGACAGAAATCTCCGGGCGGACATGTCCGCTGAAAACGGTCCGGCGGACCGTTTTCAGCGGACTGTCCGTCCGTGTGTACGGGGCCTCAGAGTGATTATGTAAATTGTTGCTTCTGTTATAATTCAGCTGTGTTGTGAGCATTTCCCACTTGACAGTAGGTGTCACCACAGGTCAGTGTTGGAATACAGCAGGCTGGGTGCATTAAGTACTCATTCCCCAGAGGCAGCCCAGTGGAAGTGTTCTTGCCACTGGGACAGACGCCACTTTCTGCTCTCTCTGACCTAATGGCCCTCCTGGCCTAAGGTATGTCATAGCGGTACTTCTGCCTCTGGGCCTGCTGTGTTACTGGAAGTAGGCACAGGAGTTTCTGGGGTCTACTGGTCCAGGGGTGGTCCTGTGCTGTCTTTCCTGCGGGGAGAAGCCGAGCAATTGGAGGAGCCAGGGGAGGACCTTTTCCTGGAGAGGACCCGAGAGAACGGACCGAGCTGGTATCTCAGGAAGGGGCCTAGTGACTCAATTGGAGGACACATCCCAACCAATCTACCTCACAGTACTGCCCCGGATGGCTTAAAGACTCTGGTACTGTGTAGCTGTGCGTAAACTTGGAAACTGTTTGGTTATGCACTCCTGTGGCAGAGGATTGTGCAACAACGCCATTGTATTCGCCAAGTCTGTGGCAGAGACTTTGCACATCGCACCAGCTGCTAGGTCAGTGAGAGAGGCCTATCTGGTGGTTGTGAGATCCAGTACTGGAAGCTGTTTGTTCTCTGGATCCTAAGAAGTACCCGTGATCTGTAAACAAGGTATCTGAATCTCCCCTAACCCTCCATTGTCGCAAGTTGTTTAATAAAAGCATTGGAAAAGAACAAGGCTAAGTGCTTGGTGCATACATCTGTGGACGTATTTTCCAATACAGACTCCTAGTTCTGATACGGTGAACAGTGAGGTAACGGCAAATCCAAATCTAATCCAACAGCTCCTACGGGGGTAGTGCTACACTCGTTTCAAATTAAATATCTGCACTAACCCAATAAATTATAAAGTGTCGAGTTGGTGCTGCAACTTAAGATAGCCTGAATATTCAGCTAATAGCAATATGTATAAAAGAAAAGTGTGCATCCACAAGATACAAACACCTTATATAAAAGGAAGTTAAATAATGATAAACACAGCGATATTCCATAATGGTGATATCATCTGGATGTCCATATAGTGCTCCACAAGGTGCACATATCTGGATAAACACTAGGCCGGATTCAGAAAAGAGATACGACGGCGTATCTCCTGATACGCCGTCGTATCTCTGAGTGCGGTCGGTCGTATCTATGCGCCTTATTCAGAGAATCAGTTACGCATAGATATGCCTAAGGCCCCGTACACACGACCGAACATGTCTGCTGAAACTGGTCCGCGGATCAGTTTCAGCAGACATGTTAGGTCGTGTGTACAGCCGACCGGACAGGTTTCCAGCGGACATTTGTCCAGCCGACCGTTTTCCAGCGGACAAATGTTTCTTAGCATGCTAAGAAACATGTCCGCTGGAAACCTGTCCATCGGACATGTTCGGTCGTCTGTACAGACTCACCGTACATGTCCGATCGGCCGCCATCCCTCGCATGCGTCGAAGTGATTCGACGCATGCGTGGAAACTTTGAACTTCCAGGGCCGCGCACGTCGCTGCGTCATCGTCGCGGCGACGGCGCGGCCACGTCACCACGTATCGTGTACGCGCGGATTTCTGTCTGATGGTGTGTACAACCATCAGACAGAAATCTCCGGGCGGACATGTCCGCTGAAAACGGTCCGTCCATCTGTTTTCAGCGGACAGTCCGTCCATCTGTACGAGGCCTAAGATCCGACTGGTGTAAGTGTCTTACACCGTCGTATCTTAGGCTGCATAATCACGCTGGCCGCTAGGTGGCGCTTCCGTATAGTTAAGCGAGGATTATGCAAATGAGCTAGATACGCAAATTCAGAAACGTACGTCCCGCCGGCGCATTTTTTTACGTCGTTTACGTTCGGCTTTTTTCAGCGTATAGTTACCCCCGCTATATGAGGCGTAGCTAATGTTAAGTATGGCCGTCGTTCCCGCGCCGAGTTTTAAAATTTTTACGCCGTTTGCGTAAGTCGTTCGCGAATAGGGCTGGACGTCATTTACGTTCACGTCGATTCCAATACGTCCTTGCGGCATACTTTGGCGCAATGCACACTGGGATATTTAACGGACGGCGCATGCGCTATTCAATTTTTTTTTTAAAAATGTGGGGTCAAGACAAATTTAAATACTACACGCCCCCAACATCCCCATTTGAATTACGCGGCCTTACGCCGCAACACATACGTTACGCCGCCGTAAATTAGGGCGCAAGTTCTTTCTGAATACAGAATCTGAATACAGATTTGTTGTATCTCAAATTATAGAGATAAAAAAAAAGTGTTCAGACAGGGATCAACCACAAGGGAATTAATCTCCCCAAGCTTATCCAGTAAAAAGATCCACTCTCCTGCAGCGGGCTATCCAATAATAACATATTCCTCACAGATACGGAGGCAACCTTCTCCAGGTGATCTCCAACAGTGGGGTATGTCATAAGATGAAAGGAAGAAGCTTCATTGTGCAGTATGCCAATAAAATGTATTATGAATAAAAGTAGGCACATACATCCAAAATAACAGTGACCAGTATAGTAACACAGCCACGGCTCGAGCCAGCCAGCTGGTGCGTGGTGACATCAAAGACTAGTGCTCCACCCAACGCGTTTCCCTATACAAGGTATCTCAGTTACTTGCATATAAGCCTTCAAAATGGGCACTTTTGATTTTTACAGTTCAGGTCCCATAGACTTCAATGGGGTTCATTATTCGGTTCTGAACTATTGCGCTGTTCGAAAGTTCTGGTGCAAACCGAACAGGGGGTTGTTTGGCCCATCCCTACTAATCAGCAAAACATACTGGTTGCCAACAAGACATTTTGTTTTCTGCTTTCTTGTGCAAAGATTGGAAATAGGGACACACAACCTCAATGCCATGTCAATAAACACAGTTTTGGTCAATTGTCTTCCAATCTAGTTTGGTTGTTTAAAAGCAGAAACAGTTTGAGGTCAAAAGCGAATTGAATGCAGTTTGAACTTGCTACCACATTTTTCATATATGTCACTGTACTTTAGGAAGGGACAAAAGCCACTTATATTTGTTATGGGCAATCTCCTTTCATTGGTCAATGCTTGTGGGTGAGTCCGCAGTGGTCTAGTCCTTTTGTATCAGTTGGTTGCTACAATGCTTATCTATGTGTGACTAAGGTTTGGCATGTAACAATTAGCTCAACACCCTAAATATAATAAATAAGTTAATAAATAAATAACTTTAATGAAAAGTTCAACAAAGTCCATTTTATATTGAGCAGGATTAACAAAATAAATCCCTACAGCAACTTAAGCAATCAGTCCAATCATTAAAGCAGTTGTTCACTCAGGGGAAAAATAGTCTTCTGGGACCTGTGAAGTGACCCAGAAGACTGCGGGGAGTGGGAGAACTTCCGCTGGATCTGAGTGGGTACCTGTCAAAACTAGGTACCGCTCCTCCCCCCAAAAAAATGCTAAATATGGCACAGCGGGGGGGGGTCCTATTTAAAACAAAACGTCCCCCTTTGGGCGGAGTTCCACTTTAAGTTCATCAGTCCTTTTTACTTGGACTTGCATTTTAGAGGCTTCCTTATAGGCGTGAGAGATTAGCGTTCCTTGGATTTATACCCTTTGATATTGTTCCTTCAACTCTCATGCCGCGTACACACGGTCATTTTTTGTCTTGGAAAAAAACGTCTTTTTTTATCATGAAAAAAAACAGCGTTTTTCAAACTTCATTTTAAAAAAGGACGTTGCCTACACACCATCGTTTTTTCAAAAAGCTTTAGCAAAGCGTGTTCACGTACAGCACGTACGACGGCACTGCGTCATAACTTGCTTCTGAGCATGCGCGGGTTTAAAAACGTCGTTTTAGCCCACACACGGTCATTTTTTATGACATAAAAAACAACATTTTGAAAAACGACATAACAAATTGAAGCATGTTTGAATTTTTTTTGGTCGTTTTTTAGAAGACAAAAAACACAGTTTTGCCCACACACGATCATTTTAAATTACATTTTTAAAAATGTCTTTTTTTTTATCACAAAAAACGACCGTGTGTACGCGGCATGAGGCTGCAGTTCCAGCACTTTCTGTCTAGTTTAGTGCAGCAGCTGCAGTCAGCTCCACAGCCATCCACCTTTCCCCTTATGTAATCTCTTTTTGTTGGAATGTTTCTCCCATGTGTTGGCTCTTCTGCTCTCAGCTAAATTACTCTGGTATCTCTCCTCTGTTAGGACTTATACACACAGGGCCAGATCCACAAAGAAGTTACGGCGGCGTATCTATTGCGCCGCTTCGCCATAATTTACGTTGTTTCCGTAAGTGTAAGGTTACCCCTGCTATATGAGGGGTAACCTTACGTCGGTCCGCCGTATGCCATGTTAAGTATGGCCGTCGGGACAGCGTCAGGTTTTTCCGTTGTTTAAGTAACTCGTCGCGAATAGGGCTGTGCGTTCAACCAATGTATTTGCGGCGTACAACGGAGCATGCGCAGTGGCCTACGTTTAAGGCCAGCGCATGCGCAATTCATTCGGCACGGGGGCGCGCTTAATTTAAATACAAGCCGCCCCCTTTGAATTACGCGGGGATACGCAGGGCCATTTACACCACGCCGCCACAAAATTACGGAGCAAGTGCTTGGAGTATACGGCACTTGCTCCAGTAAGTTGCGGCGGCGTAGTGTAAATAGCTTACGCTATGCTACGCCGGAATCTACGAGAATCTGGCCCATGAACTTTAATGGCATCCCAGACTTAGGGCCAGATTCTCGTAGATTCCGGCGTAAGTTATTTACACTACGCCGCCGCAACTTACTGGAGCAAGTGCCGTATTCTCCAAGCACTTGCTCCGTAATTTGCGGCAGCGTGGTGTAAACGGTCCGGCGTATCCCCGCGTAATTCAAAGGGGGCGGCTTGTATTTAAATTAAGCGCGCGCCACTGCGTAGGCCACTGCGCATGCTCCGTAGTACGCCGCAAATACATTGGTTGTGACGTGAACGTAATTAATGCACAGCCCTATTCGCGACGTGTTACGTAAACGACGTAAACAACGGAAAAACCAGACGCTGTCCCGACGGCCATACTTAACATGGCATACGGCGGACCGACGTAAGGTTACCCCTCATATAGCAGGGGTAACCTTACGCTTACGGAAACTACGCAAACTACGGCGAAGCGGCGCAAAAACGTTCGGGAATCGGCGTATTCGGCTCATTTGCATATGCAACGCTGAAATCGACGTAAAAGCCACCTAGCGGCCAGCGTAGTATTGCATTTAGGATCCGACGGTGTAAGTGACTTACACCAGTCGGATCCTAGCCTAATTCCGGCGTATCTTGTTTTGAGAATACAAAACAATGATACGCCGGCAGGATTTTCGAATTACGCCGGTGTATCTGTAGATACACCGGCGTAATTCTTTTGAGTATCTGGCCCTATGTCTGTAGGGTTCAATATTGAGTTGTCCCACCCTTTGCAGCTATAACAGCTTCAACTCTTCTGGGAAGGCTGTCCACAAGGTTTGGGAGTGTGTCTATGGGAATGTTTGACCCTTCTTCCAAAAGCGCATTTGTGAGGTCAGGCACTGATGTTAGATGAGAAGGCCTGGCTCTCAGTCTCCACTTTAATGTGAAGGTCAGTCAAGTTCCTCCACCCTAAACTTTATGGACCTTGGGCTAGATTCACATAGATTAGCGGATCTTTAGATCCGCGTAATCCATGTGATTTACGATCCACCGGTGCAATTTTGCGAGGCTAGTGCAGTATTCACAAAGCACTTACCTCAAAACTTGCACCGGCGGATCGTAACTCCCCCGGCGGAATTCAAATTCCGCGGCTAGGGGGAGTGTACAATTTAAATCAGGCGCGTTCCCGCGCCGATTTAACTGCGCATGCGCCGCCGGCGAAATTTCCCAGTGCGCATGCTCCAAATGACGTCGCTAGGACGGCATTGTTTTCAGCGGCAACGTAAATTGCGGCCATCTGTATTCCAGACTGACTTACGCAAACGACGTAAAAATTTGAAACTCGGCGCGGGAATGACGGCCATACTTAACATTAGCTACCCCTCATATAGCAGGGGTAACTATCCGCCGGAAAAAGCCAAACGCAAACGACATAAGAAAAAAGCAACGGGCGGGCGTTCGTTTCTGAATCGGCGGTTCTCCTCATTTGCATATCCGACGCGTAAAAGACCGAGGCGACACCTAGCGGGGAGATTGCAGCCTAAGATCCAACGGTGTAAGTCACTTACACCAGTCGGATCTAAGGGAGATCTATGCGGAACTGATTCTTATGAATCAGTCGCAGAGATCCGCCATCGTATCTCTTGATGAATCTGGCCCCTTGCTTTTTTAGTGGAGGGGGGATTAGGGTGTGGGGTTGTTTTTCAGGGGTTGGGCTTTGCCCACCAAGACATATTGGACAATATCTTGTTCCCAACTTTGTGGGAACAGTTTGGGGACGGCCCCTTCCAGTTCCAACATGACTGCGCACCAGTGCACAAAGCAACGTCCACAAAGACATGGACTTAGCAAGGGTAGTGGAAAATGTACTTCAAATGCAAAAATTCACATTAAAATGGTAACTAAAACATATAAAATTAAGTGTAACAATCTAAAAAATTAAAATTCCAAAGTGCTATAATATTGTGAACCTCCTAACTAAAAAGTTGTTGCATTTGAAGTTAATTTGTGTTGCAATTATCTGTAGGTGTTTCCACTATCCTTGCTAAGTTAAAAAGAAAAAACTATGTCTTATTATCATTTTGATGTGTATTATATGTGAAATCACATATCGTTGGAATTATTGCACTTGAAGTTAATCTGTATGGCAAATATCCCTGCTAAGTTTCATTTTTTATTTATTTATTTTTTCAGTTTGATGTGTATTATATGTGACGTTAGATATCACAGAGACTGGTATTGTGGTAATATTGAAGTTTATTGAGATTTCCATACATTAGAGGGTTCCACCATTATTGTTAAGTTATTGATTAGTAAGTTAGCGCTGCCCCTTTTTTTTTTTTTGTGGTGTGGGAACACATAATAGTGCTTAGCGGCAGGCCTTTTACTGTTACTTTCTTAATTTACCTCCAGTAGTTTATTGTAAATAGTAGTGCGGTGATTACCTATTCTACAAAAGATCGGCATGTGGTATTAATAAACAGCCGGATTTCAGCTCCCCATCCCTGCACATAGTATACTGATGGGCACTGATTGAAAGCACTGATAGCCAGCACTCATGGGCACTGATAGGCAGCACTGATAGCCAGCACTGATTGGCAGCACTGATGGGCACTGATTACCACTGATAGGTGACACTGGTAGCGCTCATGGGCACTGATAGCCAGCACTGATTGGCAGCACTGATGGGCACTGATTACCACTGATAGGTGACACTGATTGGTAGCGCTCATGGGCACTGATAGCCAGCACTGATTGGCAGCACTGATGGGCACTGATTACCATTGATAGGTGACACTGATTGGTAACGCTCATGGGCACTGATAGGCAGCACTGATTGGCACTAATTTGCACTGATAGGCAGCACTGATGGGTGATATTGATGGGCACTGATATGCAGCACTGATGGGCACTGATAGGTGGCACTGATGGGCATTGATAGGCAGCACTGATGGGCACTGATTGACAGCACAGATGGGCACTGATAGACTGCACCAATGGGCAGCACTGATAGATGGCACTGATAGGCAACACTGATTGGCAGCACTGATGGGAACTGATAGGCAGCACTGATGGACACTGATAGGTGGCACTGATAGACAGAACTGATTGGAAGCAATGAATCTCACTGATAGGCAGCACTGATAGGTGGCATTGGTTGGCACTTTAAAGGCGACATTGATTGACAGCACATATGGGCAGTGATAGGCGGCACTGATAGGCAGCACTGATGGGAACTGATTTATGGCATTGGTTTGGCACTGATAGGCAGCACTGATGGGTACTCATTGGCACTATTGGCAGCACTGATGGGCACTGGATGGCACTGATAGGCAAAACTGATTGGAAGCACTGTTGGGCACTGGTAGGTGGCATTGGTTGGCACTGACTGGCAGCACTGATTGACACTGACAGGTGGCACTGATGGGCACTGACAGGATTTTAACGGCCCTAGTGTCAGCAATATATGCTCAAACGAATTGTAGTAAATGTGAGTACATTTCCACATCTTTTTAATGGAATAAAACGTTTTTAATAGTATTACACTATTGGGCGTCCTTCTCTCCTTCACGTGTTAAACGATTGGAAAATATAAAAACATCTCGGATTGGCCATCTCCCAGGGTGCTACACAGTGGCAAATACTGTGAATGCCGTACACCCTAGGCGGGGAAGAAATATCTGGTGAGTGAATTTACAATATTAGCACGGATAAGGCACACGTATTGTGATCACACTTTGAAGAGGCCAAGGAGAAGTGTTTCTGTTTACCAGCACAAAGCACCAAGCACTTTTTTTGAGCACCAATCACTTCAGTCATATGAATAAGACTTTAATTATATGAACAAGATTTTATTTTATTTATTTGCGGGTTTTCACAAAAGTTTAATTGCACAATTGTTCATACATATATTTTTAGATTTATTTAATGTAAGTACACTCCTGTATTGTTTAGCTTCCCCATCTTGAGACACAAACACAGGATTTTTTAACACCACCACTGATATGTGGAAAAGGTTACACTTGTTATAGATAATAATATTATTATAATTATTCACATCACACTAATGTAGCACTACCCCCGAAGGAGCTGCTGGATATTTTCGGGCGGCATGTTACCTCTATTTCCTCGCCATCCAGGGTGATATGGATGAGAGTAGAGAAAGTTCAATGTCCACACTTTACACTTCCCATTTAAAGATTTATTTGCTGAACTTGGTAGAAGAATAAAATAAATGGTTGAAGAGGTGGAAGGGTAACAGGTAAATAGGTTCAGGTGCAGTATTTCAATCGGGAAACACTCTTGTTTCCTGCGACACAGCTTTCGTCGCCACTCTAGCCAGAGTGGGTATTGCACACCCGGATAGGTTTCTCTCACTGGCCTAGCAGCCAGAATGGCGCACGGAACAGGGTACAGTCTCTGCCACAGACCTTCCCACAGATGGAGACACTTTTGGTCCAAAATCCAGGTAGTGCAGGATTCAGCACCCGGATCTCTCCAGACTAACTTCTTTCAGAGTAACGGAACTGACATGCGATCACCATCAAGCCTTTCAGTAAATGGTGCATCCTTCGATGAAGTTCAAGGCCTCTCTTGAGACACCAGCCTCGTGCTCGGTCCTCTCCAAGATAGGTCGTTCATCAAGCGGCTTCCTCCCTCAGGACGGACAGCACAGGATCACCCTTGAGAACGTAGACCCAATCTGCGTACTGGGCCTACTTCGAAGATCACAAACCCAGACCAACATGATCCAGAGCCAGGATTACAGGAACACGCACCCCCGGCCAGGAGGGCCACACACGGGTGGTGGGACGACAGACCCAGGATGGGCGACGACCCTGGACCAATGACATCTGTCCCTTAAGTACTCCTCCCCAGCATGCACAACGGGACGACCAACCCCCACTGATTGGCTGCCGAGGGGAAATACTCAAATCACCTTGACCTAGCTGCTGCCACCCTTGGCCTGGAGTATGAACGACAGCCCAGGCGAACAATAGTGGTCACTTCACAGCACAGCCATGGCTGGAACAGAAGTCAAGTTTGCTCAAAATCATACATGTCTGAGTCAACTAACTCTCAGACTTTCCCCTAAATTTGAAGCAGCACCAGCCCAACAGGAGCAGGCCGCTACACTAATAAAAGGAGAAGCTTCAGGTCTTTTTAGACCACACACCAAGCACAAGTCACTTTACCACCTTTAGCCACTCAGGCATATACCAATTAAAAAGAACAGCGCCACATCTACCTCACTTTCCTATTTACATGGTCATGGAGGGATCAGCATTAAGGTGGCACCCCCACAAAGAATTGAGCGATTTGTCTTGTACAGTTCCACTTGTTAGACTTAAACACTTTGCACTTTTCCCATCACATGGTACACCTGATCCTCATGAATACAGCAATTCCAAGGATACACCGCAGTGCCTGTGTCCTTTTCACCAGCACAGCCATACTTATCTGTCTGTCTCTTTTTTTCTTATTCCTGATTACACATACCTCCCAACTTTTTGAGATGTGAATGAGAGAGGCCCCGTACACACGACCAAACATGTATGCTGAAACTGGTCCGCGGGCCAGTTTCAGCATACATGTTCGGTCGTGTGTAGGCGCGAGCGGGCCGAATTCCAGCAAACATTTGCCCGCCGGGCCTTTTCCCAGCGGGCAAATATTCCTGGACGTGTTTTAAAACCGTCCGCTGGAATCCTGCCCGCTCGGACATGTACGGTCGTCAGTACAGACCTACCGTACATGTCCGAGCGCCCGCCGTCCCTCGCATGCGTCGAATGACTTCGACGCATGCGTGGAAGCCTTTAAATGGCAGGCCCGCCCACGTCGCCGCGTCATCGTCGCGTAATCGTCGCGGCGACGACGCGGACACGCCCCGCGTAGTATTTACGTGCGGACTTCTGTACGATGGTTAGTACAACCATCGTACAGAAGCCCTCTGGCAGGCATGTACGGTGAAAACGGTCCGACGGACCGCTTTCATCGTACATGTTTGCTCGTGTGTACCGGGCCTAACACGTATGAGAAAAAGTATGCAGGCATAGGACACACCACTTGCAACGCCTCCTTAAAGGAGAATTGTACTAAAAAACAAGATTGGCTAAACCCATAAGTGCTTTTGGAATTTATAAATTTAGCAATTTAGAAATCAGATGAAAGGTTTAGTGCTAGAAAACACTTTTTTTTATTGCTCAAAGGTGCATTTTATATACATCTATATAGATCAGACAAAAATGAGGGACACGTGAGGAGGAATGAGGGACAGAGGGACATTCCTCCAAATCAGGGACAGTCCATCGAAATCAGGGACAGTTGGGAGCTATGGATTATAGCCCCAAGACCTTTGATTGCGAAGACTAACTTGCTGATTTAAAGGCCCTGTTAACTAATGTGACAGAACCCACTGTCACTGGCCCAGATTCAAGAAGCAATTGCGCCCGTGTAACCATAAGTTACACGGCGCAATTGCTTACTTGCTCCGGTGTAACGAGTGCTCCTGATTCAGGAACCTCGTTACACCGACTGCAGCCTAAAATCTGCGCGGCATAAGGCACTTATGCCACGCAGATTTTAGGCTGCATTTTTGTGCTTGCCGCTAGGGGGCGCTCCCATTGTGATCAGCGTGTAGTATGCAAAGCGTGTAGTATGCAAATTGCCAGGTACGGAGTTTCTGTACGACAACTTTAGTGCAAGGCTGCCCCTTCTAATAGTAGGGGCAGCCAATGCTAAAGTATAGCCGGCGCTCCCGCGACGTGAAATTTGAATTTCACGTCGTTTGCGTAAGTGCTTCGTGAATGGCGCTGGACGCCATTCACGTTCACTTTGAAGTAAATGACGTCCTTGCGACGTCATTTGCCGCAATGCACGTCGGGAAAGTTTCCCGACGGAGCATGCGCTGTACGCTCGGCGCGGGAGCGCGCCTAATTTAACGTGCGCGCGCTTACGCCGGGCAAATTTGCCGGCGCGCCCTCGCAGTTCACGGAGCTACTGCTCCGTGAATCGAGGGCAGCACAAAATATTTGCCCTGCTCCCCCGCAAATATCGCGCAAATGTACCTGAATCTGGGCCACTGTGTGTTTTGGAAGGGACTGTGGGCTGGCCTCTCATCCACAGATTATGGCCCCCGAAGAGACTGAGAGACTTGGGGACAAGCATTGAGATAATGTAATGTAATGCTACATCCCTTCTCCCCCCCCCCTTTTGTTGCTGTGTCTAATTGTGTTGGTAAATGGCACATAGACAATGGTCTGGACTGGAGACATCTCTTCACAGGGGATGTGTATTGAGGGGCTGCCTGCTTACCATAATCCCTTTTTGTTTAACTGTAGTCTGTTAACTGTTTAACTGTTTAACTGTTTAACTGTAGTCTGTTTCAATGTACAAGTGTTCAGTTTCCATTGGTTCTTCCTCGTCCCCTACCCCCTCCCCTCTATGACAATGCTAAGGGGAGTGTTCCTAGCTATGTGTAAAAGTGTATGTCTTGTATTTAAAGGGGTTGTAAAGATAAAAGAATGCATCAAGGTGAAAAAACTTCTGACAATACCGGCCTCCCCAGCCCCCCCCCCTGTTTACTTACCTGACCCCTCGAAAGTCCCACGCCGTGAACGCGATGGCATCTTGGCCATCTTCCCGGCTCATTCATTGGTCGATTGAAGCAGCGCAGCCATTGGCTCACGCTGCTGTCAATCACAACCAATGACGTGGTGTGCTGGGGGCGGGGCCAAGTAATACAGTCAGCAGCTATGGCCGTCGGCTGTATCACGGGAGCATGCCCACAAGGACTCCACACCATGCGAGCTCTTTCGCATGAATGTGTAAAGTTCTTGCGTGGAGGACCAGAGACAGCCGCCGAGGGACCCCAGAAGTCTTATGATTGAGAGTTAAGGGCTGGTTATGGTTATGGCGAGTCTACAGGCTGCGGGTGCATTTGGAGGACAGGAGACACAGGTCTGTTGGATGTGCCCACCTGGGGTATCTGAGATCCGTCACAACTAATATCTGGGGTACAAAGAGACTGGAAGTTGGTCTGGGTGAATCATAGGCAGGCTATCCAGTGTTGAGAACAGTGGGCCTCTGTTTCTGGTTCTGCCTTGTCATAGTCAGTGCTGCCTGCTTCAGCTGAACTACTTTTTCCTTCAAGTTCCTGAAGTTCTTTTACAGTCTTCCAGAGGAAATTTACCACAAACCAATTTACAGCATTCATCACCTTATAGTTTTTCCATAGTCATATATCCATAGCTTCTAAATTTGTCTTCCTTAATTTGTTTCACAGCCTCCCTTAGCAGCAGGTGGAACCTAAAAATGGGATGTGCATCCATCTTTTTCTTGAAGCAATTTCCTCAGGGACACATTATTCAATCCCAACAGAAACTCCTCTCTCATCACAGCTGGCTGCCACTTTTCTGTAGTACTACCATAATAACTACCAAAGGCATTAGCAAATTGTATGAGGTTTCCCCTTTCCTCTGGGTTGGGGCAAAATATTCAGCATCACTGTATGAGTTTAATACCATTCGTGGTTACTCTGTCATCTGGAAGCCTTAGCAACACTAGCTGACATGCATTTGACTCCAGCTATGCTTGGAGCTCCTGGGGTACTTTATACAGGTGGTTCAGACTTTCCAATCACTTTAAACACAACCTTGTAAATTATCTAATGAAATGACACTGTTAAATGTTTAATGCAGAATTAGGGTACACAAATAAATATTAACAACAACTTTATCAGTGCCCATCAATGCAGCCTTCCAGTGCCCATCAGTGCAGCATATCAGTGCCCATCAGTCTAGCCTCATTAATGCAGCTTATCATTGCATATCAGTGCCCATCAGTGGAGCCTCATCAGTGCCCATCAATGCAGCCTCATCAGTGCCTATCAATGCAGCCTATTAGTGTCCATCAATGCAGCCTCATAAGTGCAACCCTTATCAGTGCCCATTAATACAGTCCATCAATGCAGCCTCATCAGTGCCCATCAATGCAGCCTCATCAGTGCAGCCTATCAGTACCCATTAGCTCAGCCTACCGGTGGCCCCACTAATGCAGCCTCATCAGTGTCCAATCAATGCAGCCTCATCAGTGCCTATCAATGCAGAATAAGGGGAGAAGTATGACAGAAACACAGTCAACGTGGGGGTGGGTGATTGTGATCCTGGCGGTGGTATGTTAAGACAGGAAAGCTGCAGGGGGATGCAGCTGATAAGTGTTGGAAGCGGTAGCAGGTACACTGGCAGGGGTGGTGTGATCGGAAGAAGATGGAGGAAAGGATTGGGTCACCTGGCTAAGAGGAATGTTGGTTTCAGAAGAAACCTCAGGTGGTGACAGCTGTCAAAGGGTAATAGGTTGGCACCCTGGCCAAACAGAGTCTCCCGCAAGTCTGCATGGGAACCGGTGTGTGTGCACTGATGATATGTGGGCCGGTGGCAGCAGTACTCTTTGCTTGGTTGGGGGAGAGAAGTGGGTGGTGTGGAGAATGAAGGGGTAATGCTGGCATGGGGATGGCAGTGAAGAGGTGGCGACGGGTTAGGCATGATAGGAGAAGAAGGGAAAACCTGAATCCGAGTGTCAGATATAACTTCTGTCCCTGCTAAGAGAATGACAGGGGACGGAGGCTGGGAGGAAAATTGGCCTTCTTTTAACCCCACACCCCGATGCAGCTCCTCACTCGCCCTCAGCTTATTTCCACTTGCCAAATGTGAGCAGGCGAGTGGACATTTTAAGGACTGGTTGTAGCTACACCATGTTTCTCTGGAGGTAATTTCTGGTCACAGTTCTCTAAGAAGGATATGGAGATAATATTGGAAGAGTTTGCAGTGGAGCGTGGACCACATGGGAAAATATCCATCTATTCCTTGAGACTGCAGCTGTTCTCTATCCTGCTTTTTTTCCCATTGAAGAGGAAGGCGGCATATTTCACCAAGATCCAACATCTTGATGCATGACTAGACCCTGTAGGGTCTATCCTTGAGGTGAGAGGCTAGAACGCACTGGGTGTGGATTGTGGAAGACTATCTACGGGCTATTAACTTTTTTCCTTCCCTCTCCCCTTCAAATTTTTACACTTATTTTGCACAATTGAAGAGACTTTTAACCATTGTGATATATGCACATTTTTTCTATTTCTATTGGACTATTATTTTGATGATATTTGTTTGCACCTTTGCACATTGATATAAGATTTGTTCAATGCATTTGCACTTTATTTCATATATAGCGCTTTATATTATTTTAGTATTGGTTATAGTATATAGCGCTGCTTCACATTATTATTTACAGTACATATCTATTGGTGCTGGTAACACTTTAGAAGTTCCGCAGCCTTATACACTTTGATTTTTCACTACTTTAATCGTTAACATTTTTTAGTAGTGCATTAGTGCTTCACATAATCATTTATCCCTTGCTGAAACCTCTATGCCTGGCCTGTATAAGCAGATATAATAACTGCTGACAGTTCTTATCAGATAGCTTAAACTCACCAAACACCGTTTCATCAGTGTGGGTCTTTATTGCAAGCAGCAGGTATAGGAGACGACAAGATGTGGTAGAAAAATGAAAGATAGATTTACAGGTCAAAACATGGTAATGTGTTCCCGAATGCTTGCAGATGGCATGAGGCCTATACAGAAGTGGCTATCTCTTTCCTCACAAGACAGAGAAGCAGGAACAGGAAATGCATCAGAAGATAATAAACAGAAAAGGATGGTGCTATAACAAAAACAACCACAAGATATCAGTATATTAACCAATTATACAGAAGTCAAATAACAATGGCTTATGAAAATTAACTACAGTATATGAATTTTCGCACAACATGTTTAACAGCACACTCCAAGTCTGGTATTGTAAATAACAATATGTTACATCGTAACGGTAGTTATGCAATGCAACTAAACAAAGGTGCAATTTGCAGTTGTCGTGAAGACCTGAAAGACAAAAAGAAAATGCAAATATATGCAACAAAAATAACTGAAATAAGGCATGAAATAGTGTCAATTAAGGTCCAGGGCACATTCTTCTTGAGGTGAGAAACAGGATCCAACAAACCCAGGTAAGTAAGTTCAGTCGCCAAACTGAAAGAGTAAAACAAGTTCTGTAATGGGTCTGAGGAAAGTTCTTACCGTTCCTTGTCTGTCAACCTTCACCTCTACCTTATGCACCATACCATCATCACTAGGGATGGTCTTTACAATATGCCCCATGCAGGGGCGTAACTAGAAATCACAGGGCCCCATAGCAAAATGTTGTATGGGGCCCCCCCTCCAAAAAAAATGAACTAATGCCATTGAACAACAGCTCAGGTCAGGTAATCAACACTCACCCCAGTGCAGCGGGCTCCTCCGGTCATCCTCATCCCCCTCCTCTGCATCGGTGCAGTCAGTGGAAGATTTTAGACTTGCCCGATCGCTCCTCCGCTGCCCTGATCTGAACTCTGAGTCCCGCTTCAGCGCCGAGCGGGGATCTCAGTGTTGTGATGTGGCGGCGGCTGCGGGATTGGAAACTCCCGCCTTCTGGAGTCGGCGACGCGTATGATGGACATCATATGTTCTGCAGGCTCCAGAAGGCAGGACCTGTGACTCGGCAGATCAGATCGCTTCCTGCTCGCCGGCGTTCGGGGCTAAATAGTGTATGGTGCCCTTTTTGAGACTCGGGGCTTTTCAGGGGCACATTTGGGGCTCCAGCCCCCCTAGCCCGGGCCTAACGACGCCTCTGCTCGGGACACGGCCGGGCTCGCGGGGCTGGGAGCCGGATTACATTCTTCATCCTCACCGGTGTTGCCAACCCCTGAAGTGAAATTTACTGGCAAGGATGCCAAAATTTACGAATGACACCAATTTTTTACTGGCACTGCAAAAAACTACCTAAAATTACTGTTTTCAGTGCTAAACAGTGCAAGTAAAATGTTTGAACTATAAACATGTAGCTAGTACTATTAGCAATGTGTTTAAGTTAAACAAAAGTCAAAAAACATATTTCTCCATTTACATGAAGGTCAGGTCACTATAACTCTACCAGCACTAGGTTCCCCCCTTACATCAGAGTCTGCAGGATTCCCCCTTACAGTAAAAGGGAACTCTTATGTAAAGGGGAACGCTGCAGATCATGATCTAAGGGGGAACTCTGATGTGGGGGGAGGGGCGCTGGTGACCAGAGACCACCTTATATCAGAGTCCACTGCATTCCCTTTACATCAAAGTTCCCACTTACATCAGGGTCTGCAGGAACATTCTTCTGGTGACCACCTATGTAAGGAACATTATTCGCACAGACCACCAATGCAAGGAACATTCTTTCTGGTGACCACCAATGCAAGGAACATTATTCGCACAGACCACCAATGTAAGAAACATTCTTTCTGGTGACCACCAATGCAAAGAACATTCTTTCTGGTGACCGCCAACGTAAGGAACATTATTCGCACAGACCACCAATGTAAGGAGCATTCTTTCTGCTGACCACCTATGTAAGGAACATTATTCGCACAGACCACCAATGCAAGGGACAATTTTTTCTGGTGACCACCAATGTAAGGAACATTCTTTCTGGGGACCACCAATGTAGGGAACATTATTCGCACAGACCACCAATGTAAGAAACATTCTTTCTGGGGACCACCAATGTAGGGAACATTCTTTCTGGTGACCACTAATGTAAGGGACATTCTTCCCACTGATGGTTCTTTTTGTCGAAGTGTACAGATATATCAGTGTTGTATACAAGGAATAGCTCTCAATATACAGATATCAGGGAAAACACTCAGTGTATAGATGTCAGTTATACATAGGGAATAGCACTTGGTGCTATTCCTTATGTGTTACACTGACATCTATACACTGAGTGTTTTCCCTGACACTGATATCTGTATATTGAGAGCTATTCCTTGTATACAACACTGACATCTATACACTGAGTGTTTTCCCTGATATCTGTATATTGAGAGCTATTCCTTGTATACAACACTGATATATCTGTACACTTGGACACTCAGTGTACAGATCTCCGTGTGTCAGGGAATAGCTCCTGGTAGATGGGCACTGGGGAAGAAGGAACACTTAGCCTGGCTGATGATCACAGACATGCTGTGATTACACACTGACCTGCTGCCACACACAACAAGACTCCACTGTGTCTTCCCTCTCCAGCCTCCAGCTCTCTCACTGGCTTTCCCCCGCGGCATGGATGTATACTGTGGCCCCGCCCCTCTGCTGAATTCCCTAGGAGGATAGGTGGCCAGAGCGCCTGTCACTGCAATAATCCTCATGGCTCCATGATCGCTCTGTAATCCTGGCCAGCACCTAGTCCTCTCATACAGCCTCATCATCTGCAGGCAGGGTTGACATCACTCACTACCTCTGCGGTGCACAAACTTTCCTAATTTTGCATAATAAACTGTGGGCACATCCAGGGGCAGACTGAGCAGCTCATGGGGCCTCCCTGACTCTGGGGTCCTCGGTTTCTGCCCGACTGATCAGTCCGCCCCTGTACCGGACTGTTCGTAGGAAAAAAAAAAAAAATTAACAAAAAAAAAAAAAACGGACGGTTAGCAACACAGATCCTCACCGGGCCCCTCTCGGCTGCGGGCCCCATAGCGCCCGCGTGGGTCGCTATGGCGGTAGTTCCGCCACTGGCCCCATGATCTGATCTCAAATTCGAGATTAGGGTTCAGATGTTGCCATTTTCTGTATCCTTGCAGAAGAGAAAGATCCTCCATCTTCTAACGATTCCAAAAGCAGTTAGCAAGGTGTTGTACTCGCTTCCATTGTTCCAGGTGGAACAGGAACAGACCGAAGCTTCTGGGTAAGAAGAGTAGCTGAAGTAAGGATGGTTGGGGACTCTAGATCTGTAGACACTAGAACAAGTGGTCTTGATTTATTTATTAGGGACACTTCTGCCTAAAAGGTGGTTAAACTCTCATTAATAGGGATGAGCCAAACACCCCCCGTTTGGTTCGCACCAGAACCTTCGAACGGACCGAACGTTTGCGCGAACATTTAGAACCCCATTTAAGTCTATGGGACTCGAACGTTCTAATTCAAAAGTGATGATTTTAAAGCCTAATATGCAAGTTATTGTTGTAAAACGGGTTTGAGAACCCGGGTCTTGCCCCAGGGAACCTGTATCAATGTAAAAAAAAGTTTTAAAAACGGTAGTTTTTTCTGGAGCAATTATTTTAATGATGCTTAAAGTGACCCTGCTGGGTGTCTATAGTATGCCTGTGAAGTGGCACATGTTTAGAAATGTCCCTGCACAAAATGAGATTACTATAAGAAAAAAGTAATTTAAAACTGCTTGCGGCTTTAATGTAATGTCTGGTCCCTGCAATATGGATTAAAAACATTGAGAAAAATAGCATGGGTTTCCCCCAACTCCCCCCAGGTCATTACAAGCCCCTTTGGCCCTATATGCTTTGAACAGCAGTATACAGGCGGTGCAAACAAGACAGGGACTGTAGGTTTGTTGTTAAGTAGAATCTGTTTATAATTTTGAACTGGTACTTTTTTAAAGTGTAGCCAAAAAATATATTTTTAAGCTTTTTCTGAAAACAGGGGAGAAGGGTTTTGCTGTCTGTGTGCATCTGTTCAGAAGATTGCAATTCACTTTCTGTCCCAATGACAAATGATTTTTTTTTTAATTTGTTTTTTTTAGTGAAACAAGGATTGGTGATAAAGCATCAGTGGACAGGAGACACCCCTTACAGAAGAGAATTTCCCTTCGTAGGGGTAGATTTCCTCTCACTTCCTGTTGTCTCCTTTCGTTTGCAAGTAGGAGTCGTTTGTAAGTTGGATGTTTGAAAGTAGGGGCCTGCCGTATATACTCTGCAGAAATTTGGGCCCTAGATGTTGGTGTTGCCACAACACTGTAAGCCCTCACAGTTAGTCTAGGTGGGTGCTGGAACGCACTGCTGTGAACTATTATATCAAGAATTGTAATTACATGCCATTGTTGAACAGTGGTAGAAAAATTGGGCTTTGGTGCTGGCGCTGGTGCCACAACACTGTAAGTCCTCACAGTTACTCTTGGTGGGCGCAGGAATGGGCCTTGTTGTGAAATATTAGATCAAGAATTGTAATTACATTACCCTTTTGAACAGGGGCATACAAATTGGGCCTTTGTTGGTGGTGGTGGTGGTGCCACAACTCTGTAAGCCCTCACAGTTACTCTTGGTGGGCACAGGAATGGGCCCTGCTGTGAAATATTAGATCAAGAATTGTAATTACATGCCTCTGTTGAACAGGGGCAGAAAAATTGGGCGTTTGTTGGTGGTGGTGGTGGTGGTGGTGGTGGTGCTGGTGCCACAACACTGCAACCCCTCACATATACTCTAGTTGGAGCGCAGGAATAAGCCTGCTGCAAAGTATTGCATCAAAAATTGTAATTACACGCCCCTGTTAAACAGGGGCAGAAAAATTGGGCCTTAGGCACTAGTGCTGGTGCCACGACACTGCAACCCCTCACAGATACTCTATTTGGAGCACAGGAATGAGCCCGCTGTAAAGTATTGCATCAAAAATTTTAATTACACGCCCCTGTTAAACAGGGGCAGAAAAATTGGGCCTTAGGCACTGGTGCTGGTGCCACAACACTGCAACCCCTCACATATACTCTAGTTGGAGCGCAGGAATGAGCCCGCTGCAAAGTATTGCATCAAAAATTTTAATTACAGGCCCCTGTTAAACAGGGGCAGAAAAATTGGGCCTTAGGCACTGGTGCTGGTGCCCAGAACCAAAAATGTTCTTACAAGCTATCAGCAGTGGCGGCTGGTGAAGTTTTATGATGGGGGGGCGCAATACCCCGCCCTTCCACATTTGGTCCCTCCCACTTCTCATAAGCCACACCCCTTATAGAATCCACCACTCCGTCCCCTGTATTCCACTTGCTTCCACTCAATGTCAGGAGTATACAGCTCAGCGTCACAGCACAGAGTATATAGCCCCAGCATCACAAATCATGGTATATAGCGCAGCCTTACAGATCGGTGCAAACAAACTAAAATATGACACTGTTAGTAATGAAGGACTCGAAATGGGCAGGAGATTACCAGAGAGACTGCGGACATACTGCACAAGATTACCAGAGACTGCGGACATACTGCACAGGATTACCAGAGACTGCGGACATACTGCACAGGATTACCAGAGACTGCGGACATACTGCACAGGATTACCAGAGACTGCGGACATACTGCACAAGATTACCAGAGACTGCGGACATACTGCACAAGATTACCAGAGACTGCGGACATACTGCACAAGATTACCAGAGACTGCGGACATACTGCACAGGATTACCAGCGACTGCGGACATACTGCACAGGATTACCAGAGACTGCGGACATACTGCACAAGATTACCAGAGACTGCGGACATACTGCACAAGAGTACCAGAGACTGCGGACATACTGCAGAAGATTACCAGAGACTGCGGACATACTGCACAAGAGTACCAGAGACTGCGGACATACTGCAGAAGATTACCAGAGACTGCGGACATACTGCAAGAGATTACCAGAGACTGCGGACATACTGCAGAAGATTACCAGAGACTGCGGACATACTGCAAGAGATTACCAGAGACTGCGGACATACTGCAGGAGATTACCAGAGACTGCGGACATACTGCACAAGATTACCAGAGACTGCGGACATACTGCACAAGATTACCAGAGACTGCGGACATACTACACAAGATTACCAGAGACTGCGGACATACTGCACAAGATTACCAGAGACTGCAGGAATTACTTGTCCTGCGACTTGGGACTTAAATGTTGCATGACAAGTCGTACCCCATGATTTCCAATGAGAACCGTTCATATCTGTGCGACTTCAAAGTAGTCCCTGCATTACTTTGGTCCCACATTGATGCAACTTGAGGTCCATAGACCTCCAGAATACACAGGCATTGCTTTAAGTCACATCAGAATTGCAGTAGAATTGTGCAACTTTCAGACTGCATTAGCCTGAAAGTCGCAAGATTCTGCCACAATTTTTTGGTGCGATTTTGCAGCGACTTGAAGCAATGCCTATGTATTCTGGAGGTCTATGGACCTCAAGTCACATCAAGGTGGGACAAAAGTAATGCAGGGACTACTTCAAAGTTGCACAGATATGAACAGTTCTCATTGGAAATCATCGGGTCCAACTCATCCTGCAACTTTCCAGTCCCAAGTCGCAGGACAATTTGCAAGCGGGGGGTGGGGTGGTGTTGACGGCCGATATTTTCCCTGCACATTAAGTATAAAAAAAAAAAAATTTTAATAACTGGTGGGGGGTGGGGGGGTGGGGTGGTCTGGTGGGGTAGTGTTACCGCCCGCTATTTGTGCTGTAATGAATTTTTACATAGAAAAGAAATGTTGTTAATAAATGGGTAAATGAATTAATAAATGGGTAAATGAATTATAAAAAAAAGATTTTTTTAATAACCGTTATTGGAAAAATCTTTTTTTTATAATTCATTTACCCATTTATTAACAACATTTCTTTTCTTTGTAAAAATTCATTACAGCACAAGTAACACTACAGCGGGCGGTAACACTACCCCACCAGACCACCCCCCCCCCCCCCCCCCAGTTATTAAAAAAAAAACTTTTTTTATACTTAATGCTAAATTGAATCAAATATAAAAAATAAACTGTTAATAATCTTAATATATTTAACTAATATTAAATTAAAAAAAACATTGGGGGGGGGGGGGGTTGTTGCCTGGCATTATTTTAGCTGAATATTAAATATTAAAAAATATTTTAAAAAAATATTAAAAAATATATAAAAAAGAAATTGGATTAAGCAGGGGGGGTGGAGGGTGGATGCCAGCCGCCGAATATTAGATAAAAAAAAGACTTTGAATAAGCGGGGGGGGGGGGGGCCGCCGAATATTACAAAAAAAAAGAGTTTGAATAAGCGGGGGGGGGGGGGATGGGCGACGAATATTATATGCAAATAAAGACTATGAATAAGCGGGGGGGGGGGTGCCGCCAAATATTAAATAGAAAAAAATAACTTAGAATAAGCGGGGGGGGGGGCCACCGAAGAATAGAAGAATAATACGATAGTGCCAATCGCGGGAGGGGTTGGATGCTGCTGTGAAGCTGTGAAGCGGCCGCCGATGTAGAGACAGGCAGGCTTACCTGTTCCTCGGTCGGGCGCAGTGAGCTCGCGCTGACCCGACGTCACTTCCGGTTTTTACAGTGACGTCGGAACGAGCACAGAGACGGGCGGGTGCACACAGACAGTGTATGCACCCGCCCGGCCATAACAATACACTCCATCGCGCCAGAAACAAGTGGCGCGATGGAGAGCGCCACAAAGGCATATTTTTTGTGCCAATGTAGCGCCGCGTCTGCAATCCCGACGTGGCGCTACTCCTAAAGGACTGTTCCCGGCGTCCGGCGCGCGGACATAAGGCCCTTTTTTGGGAAAAAAAAAATTCTTAAAGGGACAGATTTAAAAAAAAAAAATTTTTTTTTTACTGACTGTGTGATGGGGGGCGGCGCCCGGGCGCCCCTATGGACGGGCCGCCACTGGCTATCAGCATGATCATTGAGGAGGAAAGGGATAATCACTCAGCATAACAGGATAGTCACTCAGCATCAGCATAGGCAGTCTTGAAGGGATCTGATATTTAAAAAAAAAAAATATTCAGTTACATCAGCATCAGGTGCTTGGTAGCTGGTGGTGCTCCAAGCCTGATTCATTTTTATGAAGGTCAGTCGATCGATCAAGTCAGTGGAGAGGCGCACCCTGTGATTGGTTACAAAGCCTCCAGCAGCACTGAATGTGCGTTCTGAAAGAACGCTGGATGCAGGACAAGCCAGTAGCTTAATTGCGTACTGTGCAAGCTCTGGCCAGTGATCCATCCTCAAGACCCAGTAAGTCAGAGGATTTTTGGTGGGAAAGGTGTCCAAGTCTGATCTTGCCCCTCTGTATTCCCACACCATGTAAAACAGACGCTGGCGATGGTTGCTGGAACCGGTCATACCTTGGGGCTGCGGACTAAAAAATTGTCTGGACGCATCGGTCAGCCTGCCACCTACTCCACCGCTCCTTCTGTGACTGTCCGAAGCCTCAGCAACACGTTGTCCAGGACCAGCATTTTGTCACCTCCCAGTCTCTGGGAACGCGTTTCACAGACCTTTCTGCAAGGCCTCCCGAAGATGTTTCATCTTCTGCTCCCTCTGCGCTGGCAAGATAAGGCCCACAACCTTACTCTTGTAACGTGGATCAAGGAGGGTTGCCGGACAGTAATGATCCCTCTCCTTGATGGCACGAATACGAGGATCCTTCTGCAGGCTTTGCAGGATCAGGGAGGCCATACAACGTAGGTTTGATGAAGCATTCGGTGCAGAGTCCTCTGGGTCACTGAGGACGACAGGATCCACAGCCACCTTGTCCCAGCCACGTACAAGTCCATGGGTTTCTTGGGACTGTAATTAATCCCTTGAAGACTGCTGCTGATGCTGAGTGCTAGGCTCCACCTCCATGCTGACACAATCCTCCTCCTCCTTGTCCTCTTCCTGTGTGATAGGTGGGCAAGCAGGAACACTGTCTGGATAAAGAGGGCCTTGAGAGGTAAGGAAGTCCTTCTCTTCCTCCCTCTGTTCTGCCTCAGGGCCCTGTCCATTATTCCATGCAGCGTGTGCTTCAAAAGGTGAAAAAGAGGGACAGTCTCACTGATGCATGCACTGTCACTGCTCACCATCCTCGTGGCCTCCTCAAGTGGTGACAGGACAGTGCATGCATCCCCGATCATGGCCCACTGGCGTGGGAAAAAAAGACAAGCTCCCCTGACCCTGTCCTGCTGCCATATTGGCACAGATACTCATTGATGGCCCTCTGCTGCGTGTGCAGCCGCTGCAGCATGGCCAACGTAGAGTTCCACCTGGTGGGCATGTCACAGATTAGGCGGTTCTTGGGTAGGTTGTATTCCTTTTGGAGGTCTGCCAGCTGAGCACTGGCATTATATGACCGTCGGAAATGCACACAGACTTTCCTGGCCTGCTTCAGGAGATCCTGTAAGCCCAGGTACCTGCCCAAGAACCGCTGCACCACCAAGTTAAGGACATGAGCAAAACAGGGCACATGGGTCAGTTGCCCCTGTCTCAGGGCAGAGAGGAGGTTGGTGCCACCGCAACACACTACACAAGGCCGACTTGCAGGCGGCCTTTTATAGTGTGGGGCGTGTACTAAACCCCCTGACCCATAATTGGCCAAAGCCACCCTGGCTTTGGCCAATTATGGCTCTCCGCTTTTTGAAAGCTGTGATTGGCCAAGCATGCGGGTCATAGTGCATGCTTGGCCAATCATCAGCCAGCAATGCACTGAATTATGGGCCGTGACACGCCACTCGAATTTGGCGTGAACGGCCCGCAACGTTCGTATTTCGACGAACTGTCAAACATATGCCCTACTCATGAGTAAGCCTTGTGGAGTTCAATTCCATTAACATCGCGTCCCGTATCTTGTGTGTAATGCCCATCATTCTCTCTCATGAGGGAAGAATGAGGAGGATTGAAAGTCCATGTACAACCCTGTTGAGCTAAAAAGTCTTGGATTGGCTTAGATTTGAATTGTAAAGGCCCATACACACGATCAGACTTTTTGACAACAACGGTCCGACGGACATGTTTCCTGAAGGGGAAGTTCTATTCGCCTTTGGGCTGCTTTTAGCTGATTCCTTGTTAGTAAAAGACGATTCGCGCTTTTTTTGACTGTTACAGCGTGATGAATGTGCTTACTCCATTATGAATGGTAGTTTTACCAGAACGAGCGCTCCCATCTCATAACTCACTTCTGGGCATGCGCGGGTTTAAATCATCGTTTTAGCCCACACATGATCATTTTTTACAACCCGAAAAACGACATTTAAAAAAACGACATTAAAAAATGCAGCATGTTCGAAAAAAAAAATTGTCGTTTTTCGGAAGCCGAAAAATGACGTGAAGCCCACACACAATGATTTTAAATGACGTTTTTAAAAATGTCTTTTTTTTTTTCATGACGAAAAACGACCGTGTGTACGCGGCATAACACGTTCCACCACTACACTGTGCGACCATATTTCACCATACCAGGCCTCCAGCCGTATTACCAGTTTGGAGACAACCCCCTTCCTGCAGTGCAACCATTCCCATATTCCAGCATACCGTTCCGCTGGAATACACCAGAGGGGCACATACCACCAATGAGCCCCCCACCACTTCCATCACATCTGTTTTCTGCCACCATCAAAGATCAAAGACAACGCCGGTAAACAGCTTCTATGACGACCCGAAACCATGGATCCTGCAAGAAAAGAAAACAAAGAACCACAAAGACACACAACAGGGAGGGTGGGCTGGAAAAACTTCTCCTCTCTGTCTAAACTTCCCCACCTGCTCTCGGAAGTCCCCGCCTACCCCCTTTATACCGCTCCTCCCCTCCAGTTAATTTTTTCCTCCTGCCTCCTCCCCTTAAGTCTTCCCCATTTAAACCTCTTAATTGCCTCTCCTCTCCACCTTGTCATGCTCGGCCCTTCATTACTTTGTTTTGGTGACTCTCCATTCCGGGCCTCACTTAAGTACTCCTACAAGGTTGTTGGTTATAGGTTAGGATCAGTAATGCCGCGTACACAAGATCATTTTTCGGCATGAAAAAAAAACGACGTTTTTCGGCATTTAGAAAAAACAAAGTTTTTCCAACTTCATCATTAAAACGACGTTGCCCACACACCATCGTTTAAAAAAAAATGCTCTAGCAAAGCGTGGTGACGTACAACACGTACAACGGCACTATAAAGGGGAAGTTCCATTCGGATGACGCCACCCTTGGGGCTGCTTTAGCTGATTCCGTGTTAGTAAAAGACGATTCACGCTTTTCTGTCTGTTACAGCGTGATGAATGTGCTTACTCCATTACGAATGGTAGTTTTACCAGAACGAGCGCTCCCGTCTCATAACTTGCTTCTGAGCATGCGCAGGTTTTTAACGTCATTTTAGCCCACACACGATCATTTTTTACAACCCGAAAAACTACATAGTTTAAAACGTTGTTAAAAACTGCAGCATGTTCGAATTTTTTTTTTGTCGTTTTTCAGAACCCGAAAAATGATGTGAAGCCCACACACGATCATTTTAAATGAAATTTTTTAAAAACTACGTTTTTTTTCATGCCGAAAAATGATCGGCACGTGTATGCGGCATAAGAAGAACATCATTCAGGGATGCTTAATGCTTGGCACTGGAATCAAACACTACCTGGATTTTCTTTGGTTTACGTGGATGATACACTCCAAAGAAAGGCAGATACCAGCACTCGTCATGTACTAGAAGAGGTGGAGCTGGCTCAGCGTGAGCATTGTTTCTCATAAAGGCAATAAAAAGGCATCTCAAAGAAGCTCAAAGAAGTGGCTCCTACAGGCTTTTGAGCTTTTTTGAGTTCTATTTTTTTCTGCATGGAAACTCCCCTCCATGTTAGTCAGTGTGTTTGTCCATGCACACTATGACTTTTTTCAGGAGTTTACAGGTATATGTTCTTACAGGCAGAGAAGAACCTACCAAACTCGCATTTTTGAGAAGAGCTTTAGAGCAGAAAAGACACCCAAAAGTGCCCAAAAATGTGTGATAAAGCATGAGGAAGCTCGAAAAAAGCTCAAAGAAGCTCAAAAACACACAAAAAATAAGAAAAAATAAGCTGAAGGGAGGGTTTGTGAAAAAAAAAATGCTTATGCTCAAAAAAGCTCAAAATGAGCTCAAAGAAGTTCAATAAAAACATGCACAAGAGCACAAAAAAATCACATTCTTCTTCAAGCTGAATAAAACATCAAATGCCTGAAAGCCCTCATTCACACTGAACACGGCTTTGAATTTGTGCAAGTTCATCTGAATTCGCACGGTTTCAAAGCCGCATCGCAGTCTGACTTCCGGGGTCATCTTGAAAGACATCTGTGTGGGTTCATGCACAAACCACTCCACTCCTCCTGCCCACCCCATAGAAAAGCAATCTTGGTCACTTCCGGTACAGCGACGCATGGAGTAGCTGCCCCTCACTTCAGCTCCCACAGCCATACTCACAAAACGGCTTACGAAGCCGGCAGACCCGCCAACGATCACCGGCAGCACCATCCTCTAACCCCCGGCCATATGATGGACCGTTTCGTTGAAAAAAACGGCCTGCGATCGTACGCGGCCGTAACGACGCGAACGGGACAGTCGCAAATCGAGGCCCCGGCTTCAGCCTACACGGAACCCTCCACGGAAATGGCTCCTGCAATGGAGGTAAGCGGCGCTTCGGCCCCCGCTTCTCCTCACAGGCTGTCACGGCTCCTCCACACTCAGGGGATCCCAATACAGAGCTCATCACCCAGGCTGTGGCGGCTCTCCTGTCACCAATGATTGCAGCCTCTGTTGAGAAGGCCATCAGTGCAGAAGCTCCAGGCCCAGTTAGGGGAGCACGCCTCCAGATTAAATGAGGCTGAACACTGCATCGCTAACATGGAGGAGGAATTGTACCAGGCCCAGTCCACAGAGCAGGTCCAAGACAAGACGAACAGGTACATCCTTGAGAAGCTGGACGATTTGGAAAATAGGTCCAGAAGGAGCAACCTGCGTTTCGTGGGCATCCCAGAATCGCTACAACCTTCGGCACTCACAGATCTATGCTTGAGTTGCATTCCTGAAGCATTAGGCCTCCCAGGCCCCTGCACAGTCGAGCGCGCCCACCATATGGGGACCTTAAACTCCGATCGCAAATCACCCCACCCCATAATTGCCAAGTACCTCAACTACTCGGACAAAGCTCTCATCCTACAGTCCAGAACTCTTCAGATCGACGGAATAAAGATCCTGATTTTTGCAGACTATTCCATAGAAGTATCCAAGAAAAGAAAAGCATTCCAACAGATCTGCTCAGAGCTTCACCGACTACAAGTCAAATTCACCCTGGCATTGCCAGCTACCCTCCGGCTTAAAGCCCCCAACGGTGACCAACTCTCTTTCCACAAACTGTCCAACCGGAGGCCTTCCTGAGATCGCGACACTCGGGCCCATAGTTCAGTCCTTCTCCCAGACCAGCCCCCACCAACCATGCCCTTGAACACAGAAGTCCACGCAAAAACTCTCCAAAAAGATTCAGAGCTTCTGGTCCAGATCAACAACCACTCACACCTTATTGACGGCATTTCAACCATGCTTTTACTAGTCGCGGCCCCTATGACTCTTCAATCGGTCGCTCTGGTTCACCCAAGGCCGTACGCCTATTGCAGCCTTGCTCCCTCCTCCCCACCGTTAATCGATTCTCCCGGGAAATTTTTGACTTCTTCTTCCACTGTTTTATGTATCGTTGGAATGTATCATACTGTTTACTGTTTCAACCTATACCTGATTTCTTTCTCCCTGGCATCCCTGCCTGGTCCTCTCTCTCCATACAGGATTCTAGCTGCTGACTACTTAACCCCTACACCGTGGGTAGATTACAGCGCGGCGAGTCCTGTGTTGGGAGTTGGCCTACTCAGTGACTCCATGCGGAAAAAAGCAAAGTTCCTTGAATGTGTTTTTCAGTTTTTATGTTTTACACACCCCCCTCTCCTCCCCCCCGCATGTTTTTATTCTCTATACCATATGCGCACCAACTGCACCTCAACCTACATACTCAGATAGCCTTGGCTCCCTCACACTTTTACATATGTTGACCACATACCACCAAATACTACTGCACAGCACCGATACAACATCAGCTCACATCCCCCCGGTGGCCCCCCAACATGAAAGTAGTCTCTTGGAATGTTAAAGGGCTCTGCTCCCACAATAAGAAAATGAAAATCTTGCGCCTACTCCAGGAAACCCACCTCTCCACCCCTGACTTTCTCCGCATGAAAAAACTCTGGGTGCCCACAGTTATCGGCTCTGACTATAATGGATGCAGAGCGGGAGTTTTAATACTCATAAGCAAAAATCTCCCCTGCACGGTCCTATCTACGGACTTGGATTCCGAGGCCGCTTTGTATCTGCCCGGGTCCAATTAGGGTATCTTGATACTCACAAACGTCTATGCACCCAACAACCCTACGAGACAGTTCTTCCACACTTGATCGGCGGGGACTTTAATTCCACTATGCACCTGTCGGATGACAGGTCTTTCCTCAGGCACCCACGTCCCGTCCCCCCCCCCCCCGAATGCCAATGATCAGACACTATTGGCATCAACAATAGAATCCCTCCACCTTCACGACATTTGGCGCCTACGGCACCCAGCGGATAGGGATTTCACATTTTACTCTAACCCCCATAATGTATTTACAAGAATAGACTACTTGTTTTGCTCAGACGCTCTCGTCCCACTGATATCGGATGCTGACATTCATGACATTGTGATATCTGACCATGCACCTGTAATGACCACGCTCGATGGCCCTGACTTACACACGAATCCCAAAATATGGTGTTTCCCTTCCTACATCCACAACAATTCTGACTTCCAGCAACATATGGAAAATGCATGGTCTGAATACACCTCGACCAATGCGTTACACTCCGACAATCCCAATCTATTCTGGGAAGCAGGTAAAGCTTTCCTTAGGGGCTGTATAATAGCCTATGCTGCCTCTTTCAAAATAAACACCCTCAGGAACTATAAATTGGCCAGCTCACGACTACACTGCGCCCAACGATCCCTTTACACCGACGACTCTCCTGACAACAGGAAGGCTTAGTTCACGGCCAAGCAGTCCTTTGACACTTGGGCTGCGACTCTCAAACAGACCAAAAAGGCACACCTGGATGCCACTCTTCACAAATTTGGCAACAAAGCAGGCAGATTACTCTATAGACTGTGCAAGGGCCCGAATCGCCCGACTCACATTACCTCCCTCAGGGACTCGTCGGGTACCGTTAAAAACACTTGAAAATACATAAATGAGGCTATGCTTCATTTCTATGCCTCCCTTTACGCTCCCGACCCCACAGAAGTACCAACTGCACTTGCCTTCCTTCAGAAAACGGCCCTCACTCAAATCTCTCCATCCCAATTGGAAGCTCTGAACGCTCCCATATCCCCTCCTGAAATACACACCATTATTAAGAACTAGGGTTGTCCCGATACCACTTTTTTAAGACCGAGTACAAGTACCGATACTTTTTTTCAAGTACTCGCCGATACCGAATACCGATACTTTTTTTAATGTCATGTGATGTTTTCAAACCACAATACAGACTGTTCCTTACATTGGTGATCAGTGAGAAGAGTGTTCCTTACATTGGTGATCAGTGAGAAGAATGTTCCTTACATTGGCAGTCAGTAGGAAGAATTTTCCTTATATTGGCAGTCAGTGGGAAGAATGTTCCTTACATTGGCAGTCAGTGGGAAGAATGCCTGCCTTACAGATAGCGAATACATTCATTGGGGTCACTATTTTATTATCTGTGAGTTGGAAACAAAAACATTTGATCACTGCTGAATAGGGATGAGCTTCGAGTTCGAGTCGAACTCATGTTCGACTCGAACATTGCCCGTACATCACTGGGAAAGACCGGGCTTTCCCAGTGACGTACGAGGGTGCGTCAGAGGGGCCGGGGTCACGTTACGGGTGGCCGCTTCCCCTATATGAGTAATGTCAAAGCACCAGCGCGTCATTCCGCTGGGCTGTGTCCAGCGGAGAGAGGAGCTCGCCTGCTGCGCTCTGGACGGATGGATCTTCTCATCGCTGGACCGGACCGCTGATCACCCGTCACTGGAGAGATCATCCGTCGCTGGATAGAAGACAACGTTGGAGCAGGGAGCTGCATCGAGAGTGGATTACCACCGCTGGATTATTTTTATTTTTTTATTAATAAAGGACTTTTTTCTACGGTGTCTGTGTGTTTTTTTTAACTATTTACACTTCCTTCGTGAATTGGTAGAGGTACAGTGTACCCCATTACCAGGATCTGGGGGTCCCCTTTGTTAAAAGGGTCTTCCAGATTCTGATAAGCCCCCCGCCCGCAGACCCCCACAACCACCGGGCAAGGGTTGTGGGGATGAGGCCCTTGTCCCCATCAACATGGGGACATCCTCCCCATGTTGAGGGCATGTGGCCTGGTGCGGTTCAGGAAAGGGGGGGCCGCACTCTGTCCCCCCCTCTTTTCTGCGGCCGGCCAGGTTAACGTGCTCGGATAAGGGTCTGGTGTGGATTTTTGGGGGAACTCCACGCCATTTTTTTTTAAATTGACGTTGGGGTTCCCCTTAATATCCATATCAGACCTGAAGGGCCGGTTAATGGAATTTGGGGGGACCCCACGCTTTTTTTTTTTTATGAATGAATCATCTCTGGATTGCCAGAGCCGACAATTCATTAGAGCCGCAAAGCCGGTTTTAAATGCCTTTTTTTCTTTCAGAAATTACACTTTGTGCAGGGACAGTTCTATGTATGGGAAACATGCGCTTTTTCACATGCTGACTTTACACCCCCCCTAGGTACGAAATTTAAAGTAATATTACACTTTTATTGTTTCACTTTTAGCATTATTAAATTCACTGCTCCTGAAAAAACGGCCGTTTTTAAAACTTTTTTTTGCATTGATACATGTCCCCTGGGACAGGACCTAGGTCCCCAAACACTTTTTAGGACAATAACTTGCATATTAGCCTTTAAAATTAACACTTTAGATTTCAAATGTTCGAGTCCCATAGACTTTAACGGGGTTCTAAAGTTCACACTAACATTTGGTGTGTTCGCAAGTTCTGATGCGAACCGAACAGGGGGGTGTTCGGCTCATCCTTACTGCTGAAGAAACCCCCGGCAACCTCTTGAGGAACCTGTAATTTTTCACATAAACTTAATAGAGATTGGATTTTGGACCCCAAACCAAAAACCAAACAAAAAGAGGGGTTTTTGGGCAATTGGACTATTGCGGTACGATAAACAATTATAAAAAATGCACGTGTAAAGGAAAGTATACATTTTATTAACACAAACAATAAGATACAAACAAAGATGCAATTTAAAATAGTGACGATCTCTATTCAATTCTGATTCCTGGATGATGGTTCTTTTAACTAATCTTATACTACATGTATTTTTTTTAGAGTCCAATTCTATTTCACATAAACTTAGTTAAAAAAGACTGGTTTACTGATTATTAAGCACTATAGTACTTCCAATAAAGAACAGCTGTCAGCAGGTGGCACTGCAGTTCAGTTGATTCCAGGGAAGAAGTTGATATTGCACTCTCTCTCTCTCTCTGAGCTCATATCCTGCCCTCCTAACAGTTCTTAATTTTTCACCAGAGAAAGGCAGGACCTTAAACTCTTGGCGAAAAAGGGGAAAGACCCTCAAGAGCCAGGCTCATATAGACCTATCTCACTCTTAAATCTTGATGTCAAGATTCTCTCCAAAATCATTGCCACCAGATTGGCGGCCATCATACCCTCTCTGATACACCCTGCCCAATCAGGTTTCATGAAAGGCAGGACGGCCACCATGAATATTAGGAAGGTGATGATGGCCCTGGAACATGCCAAGTGTAACCCAAAGGGTGATCACGCCATTATCACTCTAGATGCAGAGAAAGCCTTCGACAACGTAAGTTTCAAATGGCTTTCCATGGTCAGGACTAAAATGGGATTCTCTGGCCCGTTCGCCCATCTTATAAACGCCATGTATAACGCCCCGGCAGCAAGTTTGGTGGCCGCAGGCCTCCTATCACACGAATTCCGCCTCCATAAAGGAACGCGACAGGGCTGCCCCCTTTCCCCGCTCCTATTTAACATTGTTCTAGAACCCTTATCTAGATACCTGACCCAAGTAGCCCCTCTACATGGTATTAGAATTGGCGATCATGAACTACGCACATCCCTCTTCGCTGACGATGTCCTTATATTCTCGGCAAACTCCTCTCATAACATGAATACGATCAAAGCAACGTTTGACCAATTTAGACGGTGCTCGGGCCTTCGCACAAATTACGGCAAAAGCGAAATCCTCCCCATAGGCTCCCTTTCCGACCCTCCCTGGACCCAAACGTCCATCTTCACCGTTGCGAAATCCCACATCACATACCTAGGCATGAAAATAGGGAAACTCTCCTCTCTCTATCACCTCAACTATTCCCCCCTGTTCATGAAAATCCCTCAGGAATTAGATAACTAGATGGATCGGCCCCTTTCGCTCCTGGGAAGATGTCATCTAGTAAAAATGGTCAGTTTTGCCCGCCTACTATACCCACTACAGCAGTGATGGGGAACCTTGGCACTCCAGATGTTTTGGAACTACATTTCCCATGATGCTCAGCTACTCTGAAGAGTGCATGAGCATCATGGGAAATGTAGTTCCAAAACATCTGGGGTGCCGAGGTTCCCCATCACTGTACTACAGACTATTCCTCTGCTTCTACAACATAAAGACGTAAAATTTCTCAATTCGGCTATCTCTAGATTTTCTGGCAAGGCAAAGGGCCACGTATAGCCTTTTCTAAGCTATATCTTCCCAGACGCGAGGGGGGTATCAGCCTCCCTAACATCAGAACACATAACTTTGCCTGCTTACTAAGGACAGGTTTGGACTGGGTAGCCCAGTCATCTCGCTATTCCAACTTCCCCTTGGAAACCGTAATGGTCCACCCTCTCTCCCTGGTAGCCCTCCTCCACTGTCAGTGGAAATCCATCCCTCCACCCCTTCAACACAACCTCTTGCTTCAAGACACGGTCACCACATGGAGAGAAGTTAGAAAAGGCCTCAAACTATCACCCTTTATATCTCGCCACCTCCCAATTCAGGGGAATCCGAGTTTCCTCCCAGGCCTGGAAAATCAGCCGTACCTCATCTGGCAGCAAAAGGGACTTAAGGAATTTTTCTCGCTATGCGACCCGGAAACTGGCCGCCTCATCGGTTTTCAAACTCTAGCCGATAAGTTCTCGCTCCCCCCGTCACATATTTTCCAATTTGGACAATGAGTCAGCTTCCTGAAAAACGCCTGTAGAGACGACTGCAAAAGATTCAAAGTATCTCTCATGGACACCCTTCTCTCACAGGGCTCTTACAAAATATCGGACTTCTACCTACCTCCTCTCCTGAAAACTACTCCCCCCCTAGTGTCCTTGTCAGCTGCCAACTGGTCAAAAGACTTCCCAGACACCGAACTAGTGGACAAGCTTCTACATGGTCTCAATACCGTCCACAAACTGATCCCCAACGAGATCTGGAGGGAAACCCAACTGAAAATCGTCCACCGGGCCCATATTCCCTTTCTTTCTGTCAAACAGGCCCAAACCGCCCCAGCCTGCCCTCTGTGTCACCACCCCAGGCCTTCACTGACCCATCGCTTCTGGTCGTGCACTTACATCTCCGCTTTTTGGGATCAAGTTCTATCATATATTTTCGAAGTAACTCTGCTAAAATTACCCTCTACTTCTCATTTTTGGCCACTGGGACCCCCAACTGCTACCCTGGTCGCTTCTACCCGCCCCTCTGGCAAAGACTGGATTCTGATCTGCCTCTTGCTGGCCAAAAGATCCATCCTGAAGAACTGGATATCCAACGTCTGCCCAAATACCTCCCAACTCAAAAAGGAACTACTGCAATTACTTTACAAGGACAAGCTCAATGCAGACTTAACACATGAGCGGACTAAAACACGCTTCTATCGCAAATGGAAAGCCTTCATGGCCTCAGCGTTCACTCCCACGGATATGGCGAATTTCGAAAAGCAGTTCTTATATCACAGCTCTCCCCCCTTGCCTCAACTGGCCCCGACCTCTCCAACTTGACAGAACCACAACGGAAGGAATCTAATGCCGCGTACAGACGGTTGTTTTTTGTGATGAAAAAAAAACAACGTTTTTGAAAACGTCATTTAAAATGACCGTGTGTGGGGAAAACGTTGTTTTATGTCTTCTGAAAAAACGACAAAAAAAAACTCGAACATGCTCGAATTTTTTGTGTCGTTTTTCAAAACTACGTTTTTAAACCCGCGCATGCTCAGAAGCAAGTTATGAAGCTAGCTTCAATGGAAAAGAGTGCTGAACGTAACCGCGCTTTGCTAGAGCATTTTGAAAAAAACGATGGTGTGTAGGCAACGTCGTTTTTGAAAATGAAGTTTCAAAAACGTCGTTTTATTTCATGATTCAAAACTTCGTTTTTTTTTCATCACAAAAAACGACCGTCCTGACAATTCCTTCGCCCCCATCTAACCATGACAAGAGAGACTGCCACTTTCGCAACTGCAACCAAAGCCTTGCTGTCTACCCTTCTTCTACATCAACAACTTGTTCCTGGTGCCCACGCCCCCCCCCCCCATCTTTCTTGAATCATCGTTGAGTTCCCTTTCGGGAGCTTTAGGGTCCCTTCCATGTCTCGGATCCATCCAGTTACCCTTTTGTTTTTCCTTTTTCGATTTGTCAATCTGATAGCTGTTTATTCTTATATTGGGATTTGGTCCCTGAGGTCAACTCCACTTTGGGGACTCAGATTCAACATCCCTAGATTACAAGACTCATTATTATTACAGTTGTTTTTGTATTTTCACTTTTTTTTTGTTTTTTTTTCTTCTTCCTGTACGCAAAATTTTAAAATTTGACGGATGCTATCAGTTTTATGCTCTGTATGAAACTACTTTCAATAAAAATCTATAAAAAAAAAGCATTCTTAGTGACACTGCAACTACTGTTGCTTAGCTATTTAGCAAGAGTAGTTGAAGTGTCATTAACAATGCTTTTCTATGGGGTGGGCAAGAGGAACAGAGTGGTTTAGCGCTAGTGCCCTGTGAGGTGCTGGCACCACTGAGTATCAGACAACTGTGTGTGACATTAGACTTGATCTGCATTGGCAACCTCAGAGCTGTGGTACCCAGTGCAAGCTGCAACCGATGCACTCCCTAGGTACACCCTCCACTGCCCCTCATTCTTCCCCCAGTACTGAGCTCCCCTCACCCCCATTACACAGAGGCCACCCTCCTTCCACCTCCCAAGTACAGTGCTCCTCCCTCAACTCTGACACTCTCTCTTTCCTCACTACAAGCCCCACCCCCCATGCTCCCCACAGTACATAGAGCTTCCCTATTCCCTAGCTCCCCCCACTAAAGAGCTCCAGACACCCCTAGCCCCCCGGTACACAGAGCTCTCCCTGTACTCCCAATCCCAGGGCACAGCTCATCCACAGAACAGAGCTTCTCAACTTCTAGTAAAGAGCCTAAGCTCCCCCCCCCCTAGGACACAGTGCCCCCTTCTTCTCTCACCTTCCCCCTCCCCCAATACACTCAGCTCCACTTGCCCTACTATCTTCACATACCGCACGATAGCAGCACCAGGATCTGCTGCTACAACGTTTACCACTTACTTCAGTTTCTCCATCCTGGCACCACTTTCCCTTTCTGTCCCGGCCTCTGAATGAAGTCGCGTTAGAGGCTGGGAGTCTGGGACTAGAAGTCACCTGTCAGGCAGAGTGATCTCCGCCTGACAGAGAATGTATTCTGGGTACGGTAGTTTAGACTGGTGACGGGTGCAGGAGCGCACTTGGCACCCCGCTGCAGCTCTGCTTTTGTCTATCCCTCTTCAGCCGGGAGACTTTAGCCCCGGTGATGCCTGCCCACCACACTTAACTTTAAAGAAGTTTCTGATCCTTCCACACCTTCTAGTCCCAGCCCTGCAGCCTGTCATTGTGCTCTGCTCCCTGGATAAACATGCAACCAGGCTGGGGGCGGCGGAGTACCGCCTCTGCAATCCGGGGAAAAATTTGGGGACAGACGGGCTCCGGGGAGCGTGTCCTCAATCTTTGAACTGTCCCCAAAAAATGGGGACGACTGGTCACCCTACCTTATATTAAACCTATAATACATAGTGCTTTAGCAAACTATGGGGTTGATTTACTAAAGGTAAATAGTCTGTGCAAGTGCAGTTGCTCTAGATCTGAGGGGAACATGCAAGGGAAATAGAAAACTGCATTTTTGCTTGCACATGATTGGATGATAGAAATCAGCAGAGTTTCCCCTCATTTCAGAGCTTCCCCTGATCTAGAGCAATTGCATTTGCAGTGCACAGTATATTTGCCTGGTTCACACCGATGCAGGTTGCAGTTTGTATATTCCAATTGCATTTTGCGATTTTTTAATACACATTTTTGATCCATTGAAGTTTATCAAACCAAAAACCAGAAAAAAAGTACCTGGCCCTTTCCATAAAATTCACAGAACTACATCCATAGGAATTAAAAAAGTCCCAAATGTCAAATAAAGTGAAATACAAAGTCCAGAGGAGTAGCGGACATCAAATTCCAGAAAGCCTACACCGGTGATGTAAACAATCCGTCTTATTGCGGATTGTTTACGTCACTGGTGTAGGCTTTCTGGAATTTGATGTCCGCTAATGTCACTTTATTTGACATTTGGGACTTTTTTAATTGGGTAACATTTTGGACTGTTATATTGCGCTGCACTTATACCCTCTTTTAAAACTTGTCATTGGAATTTTGTGAATATTCTTTTAGTGTTTAGCTTGCATATGTGTGTGTGTGTGGGGGGGGGGGTTTGTTATTTAATATTTAAATTTTTGCGCTGATTGCACTTCTTGCTTCTTATACATCCATAGGAAACCATGTTAAATGTGTGTTTCTGCAAAACTGAAAACGCACTAAAAAATGCATAGGTGTGAATCAGGCCTTAGTAAATCAATACATCTTTCTTTTAAGTCAGATCTTTTTTTTTTTTTATATGCAAACAACATTAAGACAATACAGACAAATTATATGAACAAAATACAACCTTCAGTTAGGTTTTACATCTGCACAAGAGCAGAAAGTGGTTAATAAGTAAACAAAGTGTCATTCTAGTAAAGGATAATCCATGATCTGTGTGTGCTTGTCAGAGGAGGAGATAGAGAAGGGGAGTGAATACTGGTGATTGCGAATGAGAGAGGGAGGGAAGGATATTCTCAGGCTTGTATAATAGCCGGCTAAACCCTCACTTCTGCATTTTTACTTGCTCACTCACTGACCAACAAGGAAATCTATTCACTACTATACAGAAGCGTCCCTCAAGTAAGTGTCATGCTTCTTCCTTCCTGGAAAGCTGCCTCTGCAGGGAATATAGTGTGCTTGCTACCTCTTTGCCAGCACAGGCCTATCTGCTGTGCAATCATCAGAACTTAATCCTTTTTAGCTGCTAAAAAAAACTCTAATTTCAAGGGACACTCCCCGATCATGAGGAATCTTTCCCTGAAAATGATCTGTTTTTGTCCCTCTTTACAGGTTATAATAATAGATAATAGTAGCTTTATAGAATTGTATGCAGACTGCATGTGCTTTCTAATCCAGGTTTGTCTCCATGGCAGGAGATAATTGCAATCTGAGATATGATCATGACAAGCTAATTTATACAATTACAAAAAAAAACTGTGTGAAAATTTTGTTTTCAAATGTTGGTAGCCCTAAGGTCTCATTTACAATTATAGCTGGGGGAATAAATATAGGTATTGGAGGTGCAGATTTTCCGCCTCCTTAACCACTTAACCACTTGACCACCAGGCCTATTCTGGCACTTCTCTCCTTCATGTGAAAATCACAATTTTTTTGCTAGAAAATTAATCAGAACCCCCAAACATTAAATATTTTTTTTTAGCAGACATCCTAGGGAATAAAATGGCAGTCATTGCAATACTTTTTGTCACACCGTATTTGCGCAGCGGTCTTACAAGCGCACTTTTTTTGGATAAAAATCACTTTTTTGAATAAAAAAATAAGACAACAATACATTTTGCCCAATTTTTTTATATATTGTGAAAGATAATGTTACGCCGAGTAAAATGATACCCAACATGTCACGCTTAAAAATTGCGCCCGCTCGTGGCATGGCGTCAAACTTTTACCCTTAAAAATCTCGATAGGCGACGTTTAAAAAATTCTACAGGTTGCATTTCTTGAGTTGCAGAGTAGGTCTAGGGCTAGAATTATTGCTCTCACTCTAACGATCGCGGCGATACCTCACTTGTGTGGTTTGAATACCGTTTTCATATGCGGGCGCTACTCGCGTATGCGTTTGCTTCTGCGCGCGAGCTCGTCGGGATGGGGCGCTTTAAAAAATTTTTTTGGGTTTTCTTATTTATTTTTATTTAGTTTTATAATTTTTTACACTGAAATAAAAAAAAAAAAAATTGATCACTTTTATTCCTATTACAAGGAATGTAAACATCCCTTGTAATAGAAAAAAGCATGACAGGTCCTCTTAAATATGAGATCTGGGGTCAAAAAGACCTCAGATCTCATAATTAGACTTAGAAAATAAAAATAAATAAAAATGTCATTTTTTCAAATGACAAAAAAAAAAATGTTTCTTTAAGAGGCTGGGCGGGACTGACGTTTTGACGTCACTTCCGCCCAGCAGAGCTATGAGGACGGGTGAAGGAGATTTCTCCTTCAGTCCCGTCCCCGCTCAGCTGCCGGACACATCCGATCCCCCTCCGCCGCTACCGACGGCTCCGGTAAGCGGCGGAGGGCGCGGGAGAGCGGCGGGAGGGGGGGGGCCCCTCTCCCGCCACCGATAACGGCGATCTCGCGGCGAATTCGCCGCGGAGACCGCCGTTATCGTGTACACCACCGCCCCCTGAAAAGATGAATATCTCGGTTGTGGCAGCAGCTGCTGCCGTTATCGAGATATTCAACTTTAAAAACAGGACGTCTTTTTGACATGGGGCGGTGGTCAAGTGGTTAACCACGTATTATTCTACCTATTTTTGGTAAAAAAAAATCACAATAAGCGTTTATCGGTTGGTTTGCTCAAAATTTATAGCGTTTACAAAATAGGGGATAGTTTTTATTGCTTTTTTTTTTTATTTTTTTGTGACTGCGACATTATGGCGGACAATTTTGACACATTTTTGGGACCATTGTCATTTTCACAGCAAAAAATGCATTTAAAATGCATTGTTTATTGTAAAAATGACAATTGTAAAAATGACAATTGCAGTTTGGGAGTTAACCACAGGGGGCGCTGATGGGGTTGTGTGACCTCGTGTGTTTACAACTGTAGGGGGGTGTGGCTGTAGGTGTGACGTCATGGATTGTGTCCCCCTATTAAAGGAATGACACGATCGATGCTGCCGCCACAGTGAAGAACGGGGAAGCCGTTTACACATGGCTCTCCCCGTTCTTCAGCTCCGGGGACCGATCACGGGACTCCAGCGGCGATCAGGTCCCGGAGCTTCGGATCGGGTCGCGCCCGCAACCCACGGCTGGGTACTAGTACAGGACGTACCTGTACGTACATGTTCCCAGCCGTGCCATTCTGCCGACGTATATGTGCAGGAGGCGGTCCTTAAGTGGTTAACTGTACATGCTGGACGTATGGTGTGATGCAAATGTGATGCTTTATGGTTGTGTCAAAAAAAAGAATAAAAAAATCCCCATGTTTGTTGGGCTGTGTGGTGTGTGTGTGTGTGTGTGTCATTCATGTGATTGTTGTGCTTTCACCAAATCAACTGCTCTATGAAAAGAGATCCACTGCAGATCACTTTGAGCACTCAGGCTGGATTCACACCTATGCATTTAGTGCTTTTTGCAGATTTGGACTATAGTCCATTTAACATGGTTTCCCTTGGAACATGTTCTGTAGTGTAAATATGCAAAAAGCACTAAAAATGCATAGGTGTGAATCCAGCCTAAAGTGGTTTGCTGCAATAAAGATGAAAATGTACTTCCTGGTAGGGTTGTTATAACATCCCTTTAAACCCGAACACCTATGAATTACACAGGTTCTAAGGCTAATTTAATACAGATAATGCACCAAGTGAGTTTAAAGCGGATCTCCACTCTAAAGTGGAGTCCCGCTGATCGGCACCCTCCCCCCCTCCGGTGTCACATTTGACACCTTTCAGGGGGGAGGGGGGTGCAGATACCTGTCTACAGACAGGTATCTGCACCCACTTCCGGCCCTACGATACGGGCAAAGGACGGGTTTTTTCTCCGCTTCCCGTCCGTCCCCCGTTGTATGCTGGGAACACTCGGCTCCCAGCACACAGCGGGAGCCAATCGGCGGGCGCAGCGCGACTCGCGCATGCGCCGTAGGGAACCGGGCAGTGAAGCCGGAGCGCTTCACTTCCTGGTTCCCTCACCGTGGATGGAGGGGGGAGCAGCAGGGTGACGAGCGATCGGCTCGTCATCTGCTGCGATCACCGCTGGACTCCAGGACAGGTAAGTGTCCTTATATTAAAAGTCAGCAGCTGCAGTATTTGTAGCTGCTGGCTTTTAATATATTTGTTTAGTGGCACATCCGCTTTAATTACCACCTTAATCAGCCACAGAACAGTAATTCATATGTGTTTGGTTTTAACCACTTCCATACTGGGCACTTAAACACCCTCCTGACCAGACCAATTTTCAGCTTTCAGGGCTCTCACACTTTGAATGACAATTACTCAGTCATGTCCTTTTTTTTCCCACAAATAGAGCTTTCTTTTGGTGGTATTTGATCACCTCTGCGTTTTTTTTTTTTTTTTTCGCTATTAATGAAAAAAGACCGAAAATTTGGAAAAAAAAATGATTTTTTCTTAGTTTCTGTGATACAATTTTGCAAATTATTAATTTTTCTTCATAAATTTTGGCCACAATTTATACTGCTACACGTCTTTTGATAAAAAAAGTTTTAGAGTCTACAAGCTATAGTGCAAATCATAAAAAATTATCACATCTGATCACACCTGATGTACTGAAGGCCTCTCATTTCTTGAGACCCTAACAAGCCAGGAAAGTACAGATGGCACTGATGAGGTGGCACTGATGAGGTGGCACAGATGGCACTGAGATGGGTACTGATGAGATGGGTACTGATGTGCACCGATGAGGCCTGTGTACTGGTGGACACTAATGAGGCGGCACAGATGGCACTAATGAGGCGGCACAGATGGCACTAATGAGGCGGCACAGATGGCACGGAGATGGGTACTGATGAGATGGGTCCTGATGTGCACTGATTGACTGTGGCACAGGTGGGCACTGATGAGGTGGCACAGGTGGGCACTGATTGCAGATGTGCACTGAGGTGGCACTGGTGGGCACACGGTGGTACTGTGGTGGGCACACGGTGGTACTGTGGTGGGCACACGGTGGTACTGTGGTGGGCACTGTTGTACTGTGGTGGGCACAGGTGGTGGCACTTGTTACTCACTTTTTTTTTTTTGCGCTGGTTACTTGGATTTCTCTCCCTCTCCCTCCTCACACACGCTGTCTGTGTGAGGAGGGAGAGCCGGCAATGAGAGATGATCTCATATGTTTACATATGAGATCATCTCTCATTGGCCGCACAGATCGCGCTGTAAATAGCCGCTGTGATTGGCTATTTACCGCGATCTGTGTTAGGCTGTGTCCAAGGGACACGGCCAGCACAACAGTTCCCCGCTGCGCGCTCGGGAGCGAGCAAAGGGGTGGCCGTAAAAAGACGGCCTGTTAGAGATTGAGAGTCGCGCTGCGGCTAGTGGTTAAAGGAATGATGTAGCAACTTTACTTCCTAGTGAATTATAACAAGTACTAAATACAACAAATTTTGCATAAAGATAAGTGCCATTTTAATCTGTACTTGCTGCATACAAATGCAAGATAACATGTATTGTAATTCGGCTTCTAGTTTCTACGTGTTTGTGATATGGAGCTTTTCATATGTGCTGCAGCGTTGTATGAAAACCCATACATCAAAAACATTAACAGGTGGATTGCATTTGCTGTTAGTATTCTGCTGGGACATGCGTGTGCACCTGCTATTGTGGATTGGCATGACACCTGCATTGAACAGGTCATGTAATTGCTGTTTACAGTTGTAGCACACACCCCGCAGGGGCTGCTAGTTTGGTAATTCCTCAAGTGTTCTCCTGCTTCAACTGAATTGAGGGATGTAATACCTTGACCACTCTGACACTTACTTCAGGCTGGTTTCACACAGGCTTTCTGTTTAGGACCGCCTGTCAGTTTTTCAGGCGGACCTGATTGGACCATCCCTAGCTCTTTATGGAGCAGAGGATGTCAGTGGAGATGTGTCCACTGACACCCACCAGCATCCGATCCAATACTGTCTGCCAAAAACCTTGGCTCTAATGGAAAACGGACAGGCAATCCATTTCCAACTGACAGCCTCATAGAGAACAGTGGGGGCTGTGTCTGCTCTGCATAATAGAGTGGACACGGACTTGTCCTCCACCTGCTCAGCGGAGAGATCCCCTGCTGAGCAGGAGTATGCAGACTACGGACAAAGCCCATGTGAAACCAGCTTGCATGAATAAACCGCAGCAGTTTAAAATGACCTTGAGTATATTGAAGGTAAGTGAGTCAGCAAAGGCAAGGTTACACAATAGTGAGACAAGTGCTAATAATTAAGACAAGAGGAGACTGCAATTTTTCTTTTAGTTTTTTTTTTTTTGCTAGCTTACTTGGGGACCTTTGACGAACAAGTGGTGAATCTTGGTTGGGTCCTGCAGTCCTTCTAGAGCTGTTTGTAAGGTGATAATTTAGAAAAACTATTAAAGGGGCTCCTGGATTCCGATAACCAACGCCCAGGGTTGTCGGGAAGAGGCCCTGTCCTCATCAACATGGGGACAGGGTGCTTTGAGGTGGGGGGCTGCACCTACCCCCCCCTTGTTGAGGGCATGCGGCCTGGTACAGCTAAGGAGGGGGGGCACTCGCTCGTCCCCACCCCCTTTCCTGACCGGCCGGGCTGCGTGCTCAGATAAGGGATTTATTTTTTATTTTTTTTTTGCCGTACTGGGGTTCCCCTTAAAATCCATAGCAGACCCAAGGGCCTGGTATGCTCTTGGAGGGGGAACCCATGCCAGTCTTTTTATTTGAAATTTGGCTTGGAGTTCCCCCTCAAGATTCATACCAAACGCAGCTGACAGTGCACTGCGGTTATGCGCCAGATTGCACCTGGACGCATTCAATTCAATTTTTCGATTCACACAAAACCGCAGGTAACCGCAGTGTGTGAAGGGTGTCATAGGAAAGCATTGTGTGCTTCTAGCTGTGTTAAAATCCACAGCTGAAAGCACCATTCTATCTGTCCGTGTGAATGGGGCCTTAAGACTGTAAGCTACAATAAACATATTTTTTTTTTTTTTTTTTTTTTAGTTTTTATATATGCTTTGTCCACCACCTCCTGCTTAGATTATAAATGGTGTCATTTAGGACCATTGTTATCAGATTCACTGACCTATAAATGATTCGATCATGCAACATGTCTCATTTGAATAATTTTATCTTGTATGATAGGTCAGTAATTATGGTTGTAGCAAAGTCATGGACACTGGTGAAGCACTTTGATGGTGCCCCAAAACCTGAAGATTTCAAGCTGGTTGAAAAGGAGCTTCCAGCACTCAAAGATGGAGGTAAGACTTCTGACTTATTACTTTATTATCTATAACCAATAATTGCATGCGACTATGCACAGAATAAAACGATTGATACATTAGTATGTTTGTGTCATCATAAATGAAATGTGCTTTCCATAAGAGACATGCGATTTTTCTTTTACCTTTTACACAAAAGAAAATGTAATTGCACTGATTATAAATTCTAAATAAATGGGAACAAAAGTCATTGCATATTTTATTGTGTTACCACAACTCAAATCCAGAGAACCAAGGTTGGACTGTGCTGTATATTCTAAGATTCAATAGGAGCTGATTAATTACAAAAGCTGTTTTTCGTGAACCATAATCTTATTTAATGCTTTTGTATACCAGTAACTAGGACTTGATCTATTTATTTTTGTTTCTTTCATTTTAGAATTGTTGTTGGCATCTGTATTTTTGAGTGTGGACCCATACATGAGGTAAATTATATCAACAGACAAAGGGGGTGTTGTTTTTTTATATATATATATTTTTTAAATGCTATGATTCATAAGAGACCTAAGCCGGCTTCTTTATAAGGTTAGATTAATACTAACATTATGTTAAAGTGGATGTAAACCCTTTTTTTTTTTTTTTTTTTTGAATGTCACAATGTAGAGTATAAGATTTCCTATCATCTGTGCCCAGTCTTGCCACACAAAGTAAGTCCAGCTCTGAGCAATCCTTTTTTTATTGTTCAGTGAAATAAAACGGACTTGCAGAGAATAACCTTAGTCCGTTCTGCCCCCCCTTGCTGTGAATGACGGGTTATTTACATCTCATGCACTAGCCTGGAGACAGGCTTTATTTTTTAATTCCCACCCCCCCACTGCTTTTCTGAAGTCATGTGGTTAGTTTTCTGGATTTTGACTGGATGTTGGTGATAGTAGCAGAATTTTAGTGTAAGGAATGCACAGGAAAAAATGCATGTTGACAAGGAGTGTAAAGGAGGGCGGGGCGTCTACTGACATCAAGACTCGGCAGTTTTTCAGCCCCCAATTCAGATTCCCAAGAATTTTGCGATGAATTGTCGGATTTCTTCATCAACAAAATTGAGGGAATCCGGGAAAGCATTCTGCAAAACAATACCCCCTTCAACCCCCCCCCCCCTCAATCAACCATACAACACCCACGAAAACTTTCCACAGTCAACAATGTTCACTCTGGAACCCACTTCCATCGATGCCACAAAAACTATCATTGGTACTTTGCAAAACAGCACAGCACCTAATGATATTATCCCTACTAAACTGCTGAAGGAATGTGCCGACATCCTGGCACCACCTATCACGCAGCTTATAAACCAGTCATTTAAGGAAGGCACAATGCCCTCCCTGCTGAAAGAGGGCACAATCCAGCCCATCTTGAGAAAACCTACCCTAGACCCTAAGGACCCAACCCATCGCCGTCCCATAACAGGCCTAAACGTTCTCTCCAAGGTAATGGAAAAAGTAGTGGTACAACAGCTGCAACAGCATCTAGATACCCATAATCTACTCGATCCATTTCAATCAGGTTTCCGTCCCGGTCATGGGATGGAAACAGCATTACTTAAAATATGGGACGACGCTCTTGAGGCCGCAGACGAAGGAGAATCCTGTCTCATGGTTCTGCTGGACCTAAGCGCAGCCTTTGACACGGTAGACCATAAAATGTTACTGACGCGGCTGGCTGAGGTAGCCAGAGTCGCAGAAGGTGATTTACCATGGTTTTCCTCCTTTCTAGAAAACCGATCACAAACAGTGAAACTGGGATCTTTCACGTCTGAAAAACGCACGGTGTCATGTGGAGTCCCCCAAGGATCCCCCCTGTCGCCGGTGCTTTTCAACATCTATCTTCGCCCTCTCTTTGAAATCATCAGTAGCCAAGAACTACTTTATTACTCATATGCAGACGATACGCAATTGTATTTCCGCATCTGCAACAAAAAGGATCATCATCTCAGTTTAGAGAAATGTCTCTCTTTGATAGAAAACTGGATGACTAAGAGTTATCTTAAACTCAATAGCTCTAAAACAGAACTTCTCATGTTTCACGCCAGACGCAAAAATCGACTGGCACCAACCTGGACACCCCCGCCCATTCTGGGCCAAATCATCACCCCTAGCTCCAAAGTCAAAAGTCTCGGGGTCATCTTCGACACCTACATGACAATGGATGCACAAATAGGGTCAGTAGTCAGCAGATCTCACCATCTGTTGAGCCTACTACGCAGACTTATTCCATTTATTCCCAAAGAAGACGTAGCAGTCGTGGTGGGAACAATTGTGAACTCCAGACTGGACTATGCTAATGCCCTCTACCTCGGGCTCCCAAAGTACCAAATCTCTCATCTGCAAGTCGTTCAGAATACGGCCGCCAGACTTGTGACTGGGAAAAAACCCTGGGAATCAATCTCACCTTCGTCGAGAACCCTTCACTGGTTGCCAGTAAAGGACAGAATTGCTTTTAAAGCACTCTGCCTGACACATATGTGCATCCATGGGAAGGCTCCGCAATATCTTTGCGACAAGATAGAACTCCATAATTCCAATCGCGTTCTGCGATCCACCGACCAAAATCTGGTCAAGATACCTAAAGCAAGATACAAGTCCAAAGGAGAAAGAAGGTTTGCTTTCCAAGGTCCTAGACTATGGAATGCTTTACCAACCAGAATTCGGTTGGAGGAAAACCACCTGGCATTCAGAGGACGGATCAAAACTCTACTGTTCTGATGTCAAGAGACAGGAACAACAAGCGCCCAGAGGCGATTCAGTTCGCATGTGCCGCGCTATATAAGTCTTTCATTCATTCATTCATTCATTCATTCATTCATAACAGAGGGGAGACATTTGACAGGTAAGGATACATGCATGAGGCATGTATATCCTTATAGATCAGCAGTAGTTAGAAAAGATGAGAGCGGGTCTACATCCACTTTAACTAGGTATGTCAGTCTGCTATATCAAAAGTTTTATAACTTTGTAGCCATTCGGTAGTACAGGGTTTCTCCAAACTTTCTAAACTAAGGGCCAGGTTGCAGTCTTTACGGCTTTAAATGGGCCAGGACTAAAGAAATGCCATGGTGTCAGTGGGAGTAACCAGTGCCCTATGATTGATTTCAGTGGGAAGATTAGTGCCCCATTGTTGGTGCCGTAGGAGAAATCGTTGGTATTCAAGGGGGAATGGTGCCATGTTAGTGGGAGGATTAGTGTCCCATGATTGGTGTCAATGGAAGGAATGCTGTCCCATCATTGGTGTCAGTGAGTGCCCCATCAGTGGTGTCAGCGGGGCCAGGTAAAGGTAAGCAAAGGGCCATATCCGGCCTGTGGGACACAGTTTAAAGCCACTGCTGTAGTAGATCTGGAAGGTGGTCAACTTCTACAACTGAACAATTGCAAATATGAGGGCTGAACACTTTTTTTGCATATTGGTTGTAGAATTGACGTGCATATATTCTGAACAAATATGTTGCAGCTTATTAATTCTTAGATGTGATGGTTGCATTATATATTTTTTGTTTTTTTTTGCAACCCTAAGTGTCGGTTCACACTACAGCGACTTGGGATCCAACTTGTAAGTCCTCAAGTCGCTGGACATAAAGGCCATGGAAGTGAATGAGAGCCGTCGTAATGTACACTACTGAATTCGCTCCGACTTCAGAAAAGGTTCCTGTACTACTTCAAGGCGACTTGTACACATAGGGCCAGATTCACAAAGAGATACGACGGTGTATCTACAGATACACCATCGTGTCTCTGACTTACACTGGTCCTATCTATGCGTCTGATTCATAGAATCAGGTACGCATAGATATGGCTAAGATCTGACAGTGTTACACTGTCGGATCTTATTTTCAATTTGAAAATGGCGCCGGGGGGCGTTCCCGCTGATTTACGTTGAATAATATGTAAATCAGCGAGATACGCAAATTCACGAACCTTTACGCGGACCCGACGCAGTGTTCTTACGTCGTTTCCGTAGCGGCTTTCCCAGCGTATACTTACCCCTGCTTCGATGAGGCGCAGCCAATGTTAAGTATAGCCGGCGTTCCCGCGTCGAATTTGAATTTTTGAACGTCTTTTGCGTAAGTCGTTCTTGAATACGGACGGACGTCGTTTACGTAAGCGTCGAAACTACTGACGTCCTAGCGACGTCAGTGGGAGCAATGCACGCCGGGGAAATTTCGCGGACGGCGCATGCGCATTTAAATTGGCGCGGGAATGCGCCTGATTTAAATAGTACACTCCCCCTAGAATTTGAATTCCGCCGGGGGATTTGCGATCCGCCGCCGCAAGTTTGGAGGTAAGTGGTTTGTGAATTACCCACTTGCCTCCCAAACTTGCGGGAGCGGATCTTAAATCACGTAGATCGAGCGGATCTATAGATCTGCTGATCTACGTGAATCTGGCCCATTGATTTCAATGGAAGTCACCTCCAAGTCTGATCTCCATGTGTATGAAGCTTTATAGTGGATTGTGTGAATAAATATCTGATTTTCATAATCTATAGTTAATTGCGTTGACATTTTGTGTACTTTGGTGAATTTTGAGTGCTTTGATTTTCTATGTCACATGCCTTGTTTTACATCTTACAGGCCATACAGTGCAAAAATAATGAAGGAAGGGGACGTTATGATAGGAAGCCAGGTTGGCAGGTAAATCATTTTAACCTCCACACAAGGGGGGGATCTGATTATATCTTTTAAAGTGGATACAGGAATGGAGGCCCCTTATTGTGCTACTATGTATTTGAGTTTGGAAATTGAGGCCCCTGCATTACTTGCTTGGCCCCTGTTCATTTCTGCATTTTTTTTCAAACACTGACTAATGAATATGTAATACAGCCTTGCCAGTGATGAGGCAATGAAACCTATCCTATTACATAAGTTGTACCTGTTTATTTGCAGTCTTCTCTGCAGCTGTTTAAAGTCCAGAATGTATAAAGCTTGTCTGAGCTGTCAGAAAAAAGGGGGTGGAGAGCTCTAAGAGCTGATTTGGAGGGAAGGAACACACAACCCTCCAGCCGGTCGTATCTATGCGCCTGATTCATAGAATCAGTTACGCATAGATTTCCCTAAGATCCGACCGGCGTAAGTGTTTTACACCGTCGTATCTTAGGCTGCATATTTACACTGGCCGCTAGGTGGCGCTTCCATAGATTTACGCAAGGAATATGCAAATGAGCTAGATACGCCGATTCAGAAACGTACGTGCGGCCGGCGCATTTTTTTTTACGTTAGGCTTTTTTTGGCGTATAGTTACCTCTGCTATATGAGGTGTATCATATGTTAAGTATGGCCGTCGTTCCCGCGTAGAGTTTTGAAAATTTTACGTTGTTTGCGTAAGCCGTTCGCGAATAGGGCTGGACGTAATTTACGTTCACGTCGCAAGCAATGACGATTTGCGGCGTAATTTAAAGCATGCGCACTGGAATTTTTTCACGAACGGCGCATGGGCAAATACGCAGGGTCACAGTTAATATACATAAAACACGCCCACATCATCCACATTTGAATTAGGCGGGCTTACACCGACAGATGCGTTACGCCGCCGTAACTAAGGGCGCAAGTTGTTAATGAATACAGACTTGCGTTCGTGTCATTGGATTTGATTGACAGCAGTGGAAGCCAATTGCTACACTGCTATCTATCCAATCAAGAGCCGAGAACCCCAGGCAGAGAGAGTGTGTCACCACCGAGGTCATTACAGGACTCGGGTGAGTAAAATGGAAGGGGGGGGGGGGGTAGGGGGCCAGTCACTGAAGTGTGTGTGTGTGTGTGTGTGTGTGTGTGTGTTTTTTTTTTTTTTTTCACCCAACCACTTAAGTACCGATCCTCTTTCTGATAGATTTTTTTTTTTGCTCTAACATTACTTAGAACACACACACACGTCTTACAAGTGCACTTTTTTCAAGCACTAGTGCATGTCACAGGAGGTAAAAGGGTGTGAGTCGCATGCTCTTCCATAGCCAGGAATAATACTGTATATTTTGTCTGTGGGCAGATAACATATAACATATGTATGTGGTGTTGGGGTGGGCACTAAAAATGTGTGGGGTGTGTTTTTTTTTTTTTTTTTTTTTTTTTTTTTATTTTGCTGTGCTTCCTTTAGTATGTACTGTACACTTCTCTCAGCATTTCTTTCTGCTCTGTAGGGTAACGGAGAGCAAAAATCCTAATTTCCCAGTGGGAGGATTCTATGTTTCAAATGTTGGATGGACAACACATTTCATATCCAATGGCAAAGGACTACTTGCATTACCCTCCAGCTGGCCTGAATCTCTGCCTAAATCGCTGGCACTTGGAGCCGTTGGCATGCCTGGGTAAGTTGTACTTAACACTACTTTTATTTATTTATTTTTTATTTTTTTTTCATTTTTCTCAAATAAAAATATAATCCATATTTGAAAGGTAAAAGGTTTTCTGTTACACAACTTATGACTCTTAATATTCTGCTGTTTCAGCATAAACAAAGGAATGAGAAGGATGTAATGCTGAGCAAAGGTGTTAATATAGTGGGATGTCCATGCCCATTCCTACAATGTCATGGTGTCTTAACTCCTGCTGATACCACTGCTTCTGGAAAGGAGTTCCACATTCTTACTGTTCTACCACTTCTTTCAGTTTCAATGAATGGCCGTATTTCTTTTCACACTCCCTCCCACTATTGGTGTGTGGTTTTTTTTTCTTTTTCTCCCCCCTATGCTAGAATCACCATAAGGTACTTGTATATTGTGATCATGCCTCTTCTACAGAGAGAATACGTTTTAATGTTTTGTAGTCATTTTTTTTATAACGGAGGCCCACCAATCCCTTTTTTATTTTGTTGAACTGGATGGCATACTCAAGATGCAGCCGGACCAGACTCTTGTAAGTGTCAGAATTATCATTTTTTTTTTTTTATCGCTTGAGTGAATCCCCTATTTTTATGCATGCTAATATTCATCTTGCAGTAGCTTGACATTGCATGCCTTTGCTGAACGTGTCCTCTACTAGGACCCCCAGATCTTTTTACATTTCCCCAGTGGTCAAACCCCCCAAGTCAGTAACTTGCATTCATATTTTTAGTCCTGGGATGCATTACTTTACATTTTGTACATGAAACCTTATTTGCCATGTAGTTGCCCACCCCATTATTTTACTGAGGTCTTCCTGTAAGGATTCCACATCTTGCTGTGAAGTTATTGCCCTGCTTGGCTTTGTATCGTGAGCTAAGCTTATTTATACCAACCTCTGTATAATTTATTCATAAATTATAGAATTGATCCCAGGACAGAGCCCTGGGGTACCCCACTTATTACTAGAACATTCTGAATGCTCACCATTTATGACTACCCTTTTTTACGCGTCCCTATAACCAGTTTTCTACCTAGATACATACCCTATGATCCATGCCGACAAACCTTGGTTTGTAAACGTTTACGGGGGACTGTATCAAATGCTTTTGCAACATCCAAATATGCGACATTCACAAACCTTCCTTTGTCTAGATGGCAGCTCGCTTCCTCATAGAATGTTAACATATTTGTTTTGGCAAGAACAATCCTTCATGAATCCATGCTGCTTACTACGAATGATACAAGAATTTGTTGATAAACTGTATCTAGTCCCTTATCGTCCACTCCAATTTAATACCTATTGATGTTAGACTGACTGGCCTATAGTTTACAGGTACATGTGTCTGTCCTTCCCCCCCCCCCCCCCCCCCCTTTTTATTTTTTTTTTTTTTTCTTTATTCTTGCCACATGGGCTTTTCTCCAATCAGCTGGCACCATTCCAGTAAGTAAACTGTCCAAAACTGAACAGTTAAAGCTAAAACTTTAACCACTTAAGCCCCGGACCAATATGCTGGCTAAAGACCAAAGGTGTTTTTACAGTATGGGACTGCGTCGCTTTAACAGACAATTGCGCGGTCGTGCGACGTGGCTCCCAAACAAAATTGGCGTCCTTTTTTCCCCACAAATAGAGCTTTCTTTTGGTGGTATTTGATCACCTCGGCGGTTTTTATTTTTTGCGCTATATATTTTTTGCGCTATAAACAAAAATAGAGCGACAATTTTGAAAAAAATGCAATATTTTTTACTTTTTGCTATAATAAATATCCCCCAAAAACATATATAATTTTTTTTTTTCCTCAGTTTAGGCCGATACGTATTCTTCTACCTATTTTTGGTAAAAAAAATCGCAATAATCGTTTATCGGTTGGTTTGCGCAAAATTTATAGCGTTTACAAAATAGGGGATAGTTTTATTGCATTTTTTTTTTTTTTAGGTTTAGAGCACAACAAACAACTGTTGGACAATATCACACTATGATTCCGCAAGGGCCCTTGCAGAAATCAGCAATTAATACTGACAATTAATGGTTCATACTGAAGAACGGTACTATTTACTTCAACTAAGGTAGGAAGTCTATGCTTATGAGCTCCCTCTAGCGAGCAGTTAACGTAGAACAGTTAATGTCCATGTTGCGGCCGGTCGGTGCACGTTAAATTTGTAATCCACAAGTGGCTATCGGTGAAAGAATTGCACAACAAAGTATCTGGAACAGCAAACGTTGGTGAACTGATCGCTTGTCAGCGCCAGTCACTTCTATAGAACACTTAAACAGCTAACTGGGCCTCTAAGTTTCAGCTGGAGGCCGAACGTATGCCTGTGGGATGGCACTAAGGTGTCTGTCTAAGTGGAAGTCAAAGAGTTCTCAGAAGGCGCGTTAGTAAAACACCGCTCCACAGCACAAAGGGGTCCCGGACGAGGGTTCTCCACTGTTTCAGTTGTCAGCTGGGCTGCCTCTTCGATCTCCGGGAACACGGGCTGGATACTGGAGTCTTGCTTCCTTCCGGATGGCTGGTCTCTCGGTGGATTTAGGCCCAGGCCTCTGGCCTAGTCGCACGGCTGGGCTGTGTCAGCAGCTCCGCATAGGAGAAGATGCAGGTCCTGAGAGAGCGAGGTGGGCCGCGCCCTCTTAAGTAACCTCCCCCATAAGTATGTGCGGAGGTGTCGCATGTTCCAATGCTGCAGGGCATTATGGGATGTGTAGTCTGTTTCTCCTAAGAGTCAAATGGAGTCCATATCTCCCGCTACTTGCAATCCCATAATGCATAACTCCTTAAAGGTATCTTACATATTTACAAGCGTGAATAAAGTCCCAGCGGAGATGGCCTGTCCTTAGACTGACAGGATGACCCCGCTACACCTGAAACTGCCTTGGTGCGGAAAATGTGATCAGTTACGACACCAGCCATTTGATGGTTTGACAGTTTTGGTTGAGGACACAATCAAATCAAACTTTGTAATTTACAAAAAATAAATACAAATTTACTGCTGGGGCTTTAGCAAAATGGCAGCCTCCAGCAAGAAGAAACAGGAGAAATGCTGGGGACAATTTACAGCAAGCACTATTTTGGTAGCATTATTATTCATGTAACATGTATGTTCCTTGCTAAAGAACAATGGGCCAGATTCACAGAGAGATACGACGGCGTATCTCCTGATACGCCGTCGTATCTCTGTGATCCGCCCGTCCTAACTATGCGACTGATTCATAGAATCAGTTACGCATAGCTAGCCCTAAGATCCGACAGGTGTAATTGACTTACACCGTCGGATCTTAGGATGCAGTACCTCGGCCGCCGCTGGGTGGAGTTTGCGTCGTTTTCCAGCGTCGGGTATGCAAATTAGCATTTACGGCGATCCACGAAGCAACTCGTGTGCGTAACGTCGGTTTTTCCCGTCGCAAAGTTAAGCAATCTTTTTCATTGCTTAACTTTACACCAGCCATGTTAAAGTATGGCCGTCGTTCCCGCGACGAATTTTAATTTTTTTTTCGGCGTAAGTACGTTACGCACGTCACCATTCACAAACACGTTGGGGCGCCGTAATTTCGCGCAAAGCACGTTGGGAAATTTACGAACAGAGCATGCGCAGAACGTTTGGCGCGGGAGCGCGCCTAATTTAAATGGTACACGCCCCATTTGAATTAGGCGGGCTTGCGCCGGACGTCTTTACGATACACCGCCGCAAGTTTACAGGTAAGTGCTTTGAGAATCAGGCACTTACGCTGAAAACTTGCGGCGGTGTAACGTAAACGGGATACGTTACGCCGCGGCGCAGCTACCTGAATCTGGCCCATTGTTTTGTTTTTTTAGATCAAGTTGTTATGAGTAAAGTCCTGCATTAAGGGCAACATAGCATGGGTTTTATGCCCATCTACATGTAAGGTACATATGGGATTTTCTTGTATAAAACCGTATGTACAGCAAGTTTCTGCAAAGCACTTTTTAGGCAGATTCAAGTACCTTTTTGTTAAAGCACCCATCAACTCCATTTTGGAGAGGTTAAACTCAGATCGTATCAGGAGTGCTGGCTGTTGGATTATAAACTGCTTAAGGCTTTAGTAAGCTTCAGTATTACTTGACGTTTGGTAAAATACAGCTAGCAGCTTGTTTAATGTGACATTCAGCACTCCCATTTGGGTATTGTTTAACATCTTACTAGAACTAACAATTGCTTTAAAGGTCTCGGCAAAGCCGTTTAAAACTTGTTTAAAACATTTTTTGTAAATGGTTGCCATATACACTTGTCTTAACATTTCGAAGCATGTTTGTATAATACTTGGGTAAATAACCATGTAAAAAATTAAGTCATTAGTCAGAATGCACCCAATGACCTGACTTCAGTTACGTAAGATATAATCTGTTGCTGTACTTTGCACTACTTTCTTGATTTCTTATCTGCCTCATTAAATAATAGTGAAGCTATCCCAACAATTCAAACCCTTAGGCTGGGTTCACACTATTGTGCTGCATTAACACATATGTTGCTGACACTGCTGCTCAACAGTGAGACCTCGGCCAGACCTAAAGATGTCTTATGCTGCGTACAGTCGTTTTTTGTGATGGGGAAAAAAACGTTATTTTTTAGCATGAAGAAAAACGACGTTTTTCAAACTTCATTTTAAAAAACGACGTTGCCTACACACCATCGTTTTTTCAAAATGCTCTAGCCAAGCGTGGTTACGTTCAGCACGTACGACAGCACTCTGTTCCATTCAAGCTTGCGTCATAACTTGCTTCTGAGCATGCGCGGGTTTAAAAACGTGGTTTTAAACGTCGTTTTAGCCTACACACGGTCATTTTTTATGACACAAAAAACGACGTTTTGAAAAACGACATAACAAATTGAAGCATGCTCAAAAAAAAAAAAAAAATTGTGTCGTTTTTCAGAAGACATAAACGACGTTTCCCCACACACGGTCATTTTAAATGACGTTTTCAAAAATGTAGTTTTTTTTCATCACAAAAAACGACCGTGTGTACGCGGCATTAGGCTTCTTTCACACTATGGATTGTATGTCCGTTTTATAATATCCGTATTACACCTATTAACGGACGTTTAATAACGGATACATACGGATAAATATTTTACCATTCTTCCTTTATTGAAAACGGATAATGTTTATCCGTATATATCCGTATACATCCGTTATATCATTCCTTTCTAACGTCCGTTAATAAAAAACATTTCACCCTTTCTTGAAGTCCAGCTCCAGAAGTCGTATGGATATTCAGGGGAACCCCGCCGTCAATTTAAAACAAAAATGACGTGCGGTTCCCGGTAAATATCCATAACCAGACCCTTCAGGTCTGGTATGGATATTCAGGGGAACCCCGCCGTCAATTTAAAACAAAAATGACGTGCGGTTCCCCCTAAATATCCATAACCAGACCCATTATCCGAGCACGTTGACCTGGCCGGCCGCAGAAAAGAGGGGGGGACAGAGTGCGGCCCCCCTCTCTCCTGAACCGCACCAGGCCACATGCCCTCAACATGGGGAGGATGTCCCCATGTTGATGGGGACAAGGGTCTCATCCCCACAACCCTTGCCCGGTGGTTGTGGGGGTCTGCGGGCGGGAGGTTTATCAGAATCTGGAAGACCCCTTTAACAAAGGGGACCCCCAGATCCTGACCCCCCCCCCCCTGTGTGAAATGGTAATGGGGTACACTGTACCTCTACCATTTCACGAAGGAAGTAAAAAGTATTGTAAAAAAAACACACTGACACAAAAGAATAAAGTCCTTTATTAAAAAAAAAAAAAAAAAACTCCAGCGCTGAAAAATCCACTCGTTCCCGGCTTCCTGCGTTGTCCTGATCCAGCGTCGGGTGATCTCCGCTCCGGCGATGTGAAGATCCATCCATCCATCCGGCGCAGCAGCATCCCGGGCCTCCTCTCACCGCTGGGCACAGCCCAGCGAATGAGCGGCTGAAGCTGTGACATTTCTTATATAGAGGAGGCAGAGCCACCCGTCACGTGACCCTGCCCCCTCTGACGTACCTCTGCTACGTCACTGGGGAAGACCAAGAAGAGGAAAGACCTTTCCTCTTCTTGGGCTTACCCAGTGATGTAGCAGAGGTACGTCAGAGGGGGCAGGGTCACGTGACGGGTGGCTCTGCCTCCTCTATATAAGAAATGTCACAGCTTCAGCCGCTCATTCGCTGGGCTGTGCCCAGCGGTGAGAGGAGGTCCGGGATGCTGCTGCGCCAGATGGATGGATCTTCACATCGCCGGAGCGGAGATCACCCGACGCTGGATCTTCTCGTCGCGGGAGATCACCCGCACCCGTCGCTGGATCAGGACAACGCAGGAAGCCGGGAACGAGTGGATTTTTCAGCGCTGGAGTGTTTTTTTTTTTTTTTTAATAAAGGACTTTATTCTTTTGTGTCAGTGTGTTTTTTTTACAATACTTTTTACTTCCTTCATGAAATGGTAGAGGTACAGTGTACCCCATTACCATTTCACACAGGGGGGGGGGGGGTCAGGATCTGGGGGTCCCCTTTGTTAAAGGGGTCTTCCAGATTCTGATAAACCTCCCGCCCGCAGACCCCCACAACCACCGGGCAAGGGTTGTGGGGATGAGACCCTTGTCCCCATCAACATGGGGACATCCTCCCCATGTTGAGGGCATGTGGCCTGGTGCGGTTCAGGAGAGAGGGGGGGCCGCACTCTGTCCCCCCTTCTTTTCTGCGGCCGGCCAGGTCAACGTGCTCGGATAATGGGTCTGGTTATGGATATTTACTGGGAACCGCACGTCACTTTTGTTTTAAATTGACGGCGGGGTTCCCCTGAATATCCATACCAGACCTGAAGGGTCTGGTTATGGATATTTACCGGGAACCGCACGTCATTTTTGTTTTAAATTGACGGCGGGGTTCCCCTGAATATCCATGCTCAGTAAAATTAACGTCCGTTAACATAACGGACATTTACGGAGACATTTACTAACGTCCATGTGCCATAGACTTCAATGTTAAAATATAACGGACGTTAATATATACGTTACTTGCAACGGACAAAAAATTTACAAAAAATAGTGCAAAACCCGTCACATATTCCGTTATAACTAACGTCCGTATGTTATAACGGACTATTACGGATCTTTACGGAACATAAAAAAATCCCATAGACTTTAATGATATTTTATAAAGGACGTATAACTTCCGTTTTTTAACATTATCTGACGGATTTTAAAACGGATTATTAAAACGGATTTATTTTGTAGTGTGAAAAGGGCCTTACTTGTTGGACATACTAGTAGGACAAGCTCACTCTCTAGGTTGTGAATTTCAGAGTTGGGTTATGCATCTGTTTTGTACAACGTTCTTATGAAAAAGTGATTGAAAATGTACAAAGGGTTTTTATCCTGGCCTGTGACCAGAGGTGTTTGTTTTTTTTACTCTGCATTTGAAAAGTAGGGGAAAGAATTGCCCCTAATCCTATCTATGTACTAAAAGAGCCCATTGCTGCTCTATATTGTACAAGTCACCGTTTATTTATTTTTTACACTGAATACTACAGATGGTACTGTACTTCTAGCCAGTTGCAGCTATGAAAGGTAAAGCTCACATATATGACAACCGGGCAGGGGGGCCATGAGGCAGAGAAGGAACTCCCAAATTCTGGGCACTAAAGTACAGTAGTAATCCCTGCTCTTTATTAAAAAAACATTCCTGGGCCCCATTTGTTTAGTGGGGGCAGAAAGGGGACTATTTAATCACTTTCAGGTTCAAGCGAGGTACTATACCACCGTGTTGACGATTACATTTGAATCCTGGCCTTTTCGAGATCAATGTGCCAGGGCCCGGCCAGGACTTTAATGTAATTGTCAGGAAATGCAGAGGCAGATTACTCTGCTTGAACCCGAAAGTGATGAAATGGTCCCCTGTCTAAATCAACATCAGGCCCCCCCCCTCCCCCCCCCCCGCCCTGTTCCCCTTGCATGAGCATTAGGTTGACCAGATGGTTTAAATTTCAACTCTTGTTAGTTTGTAGTAAAGTCAGGCTGCACAATGTTCTTGCACCTAGTTGCCCTCCCACATATCCAAAATATTGTGGATGGTATCTTTCCTGCTGTATTTTCTGTCCTACAGATTTATTTTAGCTGGGCCTCCTTGAAGTAACATTTGATGTTGCAGCAATACCCTGGACATGTTTGGAGTGACACATCTCAGAGGCATTATTATGGTGGATTAGTGTACATTTGTCACCATCTGAAGAGTTTTCAGAGGGTGTTTGAAAGGCAGTAAGGAAGCACTTGTCTCCTCAACGACATGCACCACCTTGCTGCAACTGCGTTCATTGTACATGCCTGTGAGGTGGCCCCATTCAGTGGAATGGGTTGCATTCCGCCCCCTGAACATGACAGTGGGGGTTCAAAATTTTTATTTATTTTTTGTATACTTCCATTTTCTCCAATCTGTATGTTGCATACTTGAGACCCCTGCATTCTATGTATTACCCTTTCCAGACCACTGAATTGTGATTATTGCCCACTCTTAATCCCTGAACCCTGTATGGTACTCATTCCTGACCCCTGCACATTAAACATTCCCAACCCCTGAACTATGTACATACTCCTGAAACTGCAGTGTGTAAATTACATACTCCTGACCCCTGCACTCCATACATTGTATATTCTTGACACCTGAACATACACCTTATACCTGCACTCTGTACAGAGTTCACGCTGCCTCCTTCTCTGCTGGATGCCTGCAGGCTAGTGGGAGGGATGGGTCCAGCTCAAGCCCCACCCCTGTCAGTTATACCTCACAGGGGGGCCCCATGATGTCTAATAGCTGTTCTGCATGAAAGCCTTATGGTCCTATATTTGGCCCACCTCTCCCCTTGGTTTTTCAGAGCACTTTCCACTCTGTACATTTTTTAACAAGACCAGGCATTCTATGGTGTGTGTTGTCAATGACACTAGTACTTCAGTGTATGAGGGCTGCAAAGCACAGCAAAGGCTCTAGTGCAGGGCTCTCCAAACTGCGACCCTTTGCTTGCCTTTATCAGGCCCTTGGGGCACAATCCCTCCCACTGATACGAGACCCTATTCTGCCATCTGACAATGGAGCACCATTTCTCCCACTGACACCACTAATGGGGCACTATTCATCCCTATGATACCAGCAATGGGTCACTATTCCTCCCCCTAATACCAGATGTTTACTTCCACTGATGCCAGGAAAATTTCCACTCCCGCTGGCCAAAGTCAACCCTCCAAGAGTCTGAAGGACAATAAACCTGCCCTTTGTTTAGAATGTTTTGTGACCCCTGCTCTAGTGTAAAGAAACTTATGAATTGTACAGTATAGAGAAGCGGTTTTTTTTTTTTTTTTTTTTTCTTCTTCGTGCTTCAGAAAATATAAAGTGGCCTGTGCCTGGAGTTCCTGTTTAATGGCTGCAGATGGCATGCATTGTTATCAATGTTTGTGCACTTAGCATTTTTCTGCTAGGATGAATTAACTTGCAGCCATATTGTACTGTCTTTTTTTCGTCTCTGGATGCCACTAAATCAAATTGGTATCACAGGGAATACATTGTTTTAAATGAGCACACGTTTTAGTTGTTGCAGCATTTTCATTTTAATTTTGTGACCTTCACATTACTAAGTGCTTTATTTACAATATTCTGGTTAGTCTAATACTGTAATTACTTTTTTTTTTTTTTTTTCCTTCCATGTATATCTTAAACCTTTTGACTGATCATGACATGTACCCCACTTCATGGCATTCAAAGGCTGTACAACAAGCTTGTTTTTTTTTTACAGGCAGATAGAAGTAATCTGGCCAGCTATTATGGCCACAAGTTCAAATTTAAAGGTTGACATATTTGGTATCCCGCTACTCGACTAGCTCCAGCAGAATACAGTACATGTGGTGAATACAGGCTAAAGCAGGTAGAAGGGTGGGACTAGCTACAGATCATTAAGTCCCCCCCCCCCCCCCCCCCCAGGTACAGAGTGAGGAAGGGCAAAACTATGTAAAAGCAAACCATGCATGTGCAACATGATCGTGTATAGCCAAGCATTTCCCAAATACACCCCACAAACCTCGCTCTCCTTCTCTAGAGCATGTCTCGGCATAATTTTATTAATATTTGCGTAGTGAGAAACTTTTTTTTTTCTGTAACGTCGCCACCAAACTTTGTTATTTAAGCCTGACTCCAAGTATTAGTGTGTTTTTTTTTTTTTTTTTTTTTAAATGATTTGTCTGGGCCAATCAACCTACTTGCTTCATTAACAGATGTAGTCGCTGTGTGTGTGTGTTTGTATAAACTGTGTTCCGGCAGCGAGACGAAGTCTTGCTTCATAACAAAATAGAGTTGGGCTGAGCTCTGCTGTTCATGGGATGCTTTGTATACTATGCACTATACAGGTCTTCCTCTGATTGGCTGAGGTGGTGGGCAGATTACATCATGATCTTCACCTCAGCCAATCGGATGAAACTTTATTCATTCATACAATACAAAGCTTTCTGTGAATGGCTAAACAGTGCTACAGACACAGAAGATTTGCTGGAGTGTGCATAATCTGGTGCAGTTCTGCATAGAAACCAGTCGGCTTTCAGGCTTTATTGTCAAAACCTAATTGAACAAGTTGAAGTTAGAAGCTGGCTACCATGCACAGCTGCATCGGATTCTGTGTAAAAGCTTGTTTCAGAAAAATGCAGACTTGACATCCACTGTGAATTTGTCTGATATTGGTGTCAGTGTAATAAAACGGTTTAGTTGACTTTTCTGGTTAATGGTGCAAAATTCTGTAATTTACTATGTGATTAAACAAAAGCCACCACAACTGTGATTTAATATGTGCTTTCATTTTAAGTCTGACAGCATACTTTGGCTTGTTGGAAATCTGCAGTCCCAAGGAAGGAGAAGTGGTTCTTGTTAATAGCGCTGCTGGTGCTGTAGGTTCTCTAGTGGGACAGATTGCAAAGATCAAAGTAAGTTAAAGTGATTCCCTTGTAATTAAATTTTATGTTTCCCCCAAAAGCTATGACTTTAAATGAAGGCTACCTAAAGAAACATGTTCTGTCATTGCTCACCCTCCTTTGCACATGCTACTTGCCTGGCTCTCATTCAGGTCACATGCCTTCCGTTCTTGTGGGCACTAACCCACAATAAGTTTGCCGCAAGAGAAGTCAGAACTTGTATTTGGCAAACTTATTGCAAGTCGGTGGTTCAGAGGAATACTGTGGAAGCCAGGCAATTATTTGCAGAGGGTTGGTAGGAGAAGCCTTAGAGATTTATTTTACGGAAGCTACACTTCACATAAAATGTGCTAATGCTTTCTAGGTAAATTGCCCACATTGTAAACCCAGAAAGGCAACTCTACTTATTTCTAATCCTAGCATCCTACAAGGGCTGCTTGTTTATATATTTCAGTGTGGTTCTGACTGTACTGTAGCTGCCTGTCAGAGTATATGCTGTGCAACTTCCAATTCTTTGTGTGGTCATGGCTACAGAGGGCTCAGGGTAGCGCAGGTGTTGGAAGCAATCTCATTTTCAAATTCATTCAGCAAAATAAGATATTGGTCTCTCCATACTGTACCCTGGGCTCTGCTGCCAGGCTCCTGAGTATTTATGGGTTGTTTCCCCACCTTCTGGGCCTCGCCTCCCCAGGGGTTGGTGGGAACTACATAAATATTCAGGCTGCAGCCTCTGTTCCTCATCCTAAGTTCCAGAGAGTTCTAGAAGCCAAGGGGAGGTAACGGAGCCACAGCCTTTGAAGCACTGCAGTCAAAAAACAAAGTACTGTATTTATTGGCGTATAACACTTACTTTTTTACCCTGAAAATAGAGGGTAAACTGTGCCTGCGTGTTATACGCAGGGGGTTGTGTGTTTTTTTTTTTTTTTTCTGAAACTTCCCTCTTAAAGTCAGGGTGCGTGTTATACGCCGATAAATACGGTAATCCTCTGCCTAGAGAAGAGCCAGACTAAATTTACCTACGCTAGCGGCTAGGAGGTTGCTGCATAACTACTGTGGTTTATATGCCCTGCAACTATAGCCATTTACATTGTACTGTGCATATGACCCATCCCAGGATGAAAATGACACCGAACAGGTAGGTTGTTTACCCTGAGACTAAATGTTGCAAAAATTACATGTTTATGGCCTGGTCCCGCCAGGTGCATTGGGACTGTGCTTGAACTGCACAGACCAAAGACAAGGCAACTTTGCCTTGGTTACAATCGGCTCGGTTCACAACACTGATGTGGGTTGTGTATGCTGAACGATGCCAAGTATTTATTTTTTCACATGCCACACACAGCAGTGTACTGCTTTGCAGGCAATAGCGCTGCAATAAATGTCATTGACCATTTCAGTAAAGTTTGAACGGGGGAGAGAATGGAAAGGTTTCTGGGTTTCTAGTACATAAGCACTGCGGAATTCTCGCTGTACGCCAAAGGCCGAGTTCTAACACAACTGCTGATGTGAAAGAGTCCCAAAGTATCTCAGCTATGATGATTGGACCATGCAGTGCAGTGGATGTCGGCATCCGATCCAATCCACTATAAACAGACAGATGGGGATCCATTCCTCATCCGTCTGGCAGATTGGATGACAGAAAACTGTGGACTGTGTTTGCTCTGCATCAGTGGAACAGACACAGACCTGTCATCCGCCTGCTGAGTGGGAAAATCTTCAGCGGTGTTCGATCACTCGGCTCAGTGTAGAGGCATCGGGGGACAGATGCAGCATCGTACTGATGCTGCATCCACCTAGGCAAGTATGAATCCTGAAAAGGGGGGGGGGGATTCTCTTTTTAAAGTATCTATGTACAATTGCCGTCAGCCCCAAATCAAAAACGCACAGTAAAGAGAACAGTGACCTGAAATAAATAATAGAAAGTAAAGATGGAATGATGTAACTTTTGTCTCATCAGGGCTGTAAAGTAGTCGGATCTGCAGGCTCAGATGCCAAACTTGAGTTTTTAAAGGAAATTGGTTTTGATGAAGCTTTCAACTATAAAACAGTGGGCTCTTTGGAGGAAGCACTGAAGACAGCATCTCCAGAAGGCTATGACTGTTACTTTGAGAATGTAAGTTCACTTGAGCGTTGTATGTATTGTAACAAAAACAATTTTACTTGACCTGCTTTGGGTTATTAAATGTTTGCATTGCATAATTGGCCTCTTGGCAAAGGATTTACAGTGTCTATGGCATAAACATGTACAAATATGCACAGTCATGATGACAGCAACAATGATTCCTTTTATCTCCGGTGTTTGTACAGTAAACGTGAATGAGTAAACGTGAACGTGAATCACTGTGTTCATTATACATTTCTTGGGAATGTGGAACTTCCAGGAGCATTATGGAAGCAGAAGATCTCGGTTCTTTAAGGGCAGTTTTATGTATCCCTAATTTATGCATTTCCTCCAGTTCAGCTCCTGCGCAGAATCCAGGTAGAAGGGGAAACCTGTGATCCTAGTAGCTCAGACTTGGCCAAGGAGGACTTGATACGCAGAGATTATGAAGTTGGCAGTAGGGAGCCCATGGTCTCTTCCGCTCCATCTAGGTCTGACACCACAAACATTTAGCAAAATGTATCCAGATGCTTCTTCATGCTGTTGGAAGTATGGTAGTGGAGATACAGATTATTTTTTTTTTTTTTTTTGTCACCTGTTGTGGTCCTGTAGCTATAATTCAAAAATGGAAGCAACCCGAAGTGCACTCTTTACACTTCTGGGAGGCCTTGATTAATTCTCCCATTTCATTATACTAAGCCACGTATCACTCCAGGGGATGCTCAGCCAAGTTTGACAAAATATGGAATATTTGAATCGCACACAACTAATGCACTCGATTTACTATGACGCCAGTTGACCTTTTTGTTTTTCTACTAGTTTGTGCTTAAAAGCCTCCCAGATACTTCTATTCATGATTATTCTTTAGTGTTATAGACCCAGTACACATTACACCTTTCCATTTACTGTCCTAAGAATGGTGTTTTGTTAAATTTGATATGCTATACTACTTATCTAGTGGATACAAGCAGTGTAAAGTCTTTAAGTGCTTGATTATAGTGTTTCTGATTTGATGTAATCAGTGTCACTAGTTGGACTATGTTGGCATTATTTAAGCCAGTTTATACCCAGAGGCTCTGTTTTTGTGTAGCAACCTTTTTACCTCTGGAAAAAAATATTTACAAAAAAGTGTGTGTGTGTTATTCATTTTATTTTTTATTTTATTTTTTTTGGTCTGTATTCATTGTGTCATTACTTCTGCTTTTAGGTTGGAGGAAAGTTTGCAGATGTTGCCTTGCAACAAATGAAAACATTTGGAAGAATTGCTGTATGTGGTACCATTTCCATGTACAACAACGCAGTGCCTCCTTCAGGTATATTATTTTCTTCCAAAATATTTCAAATTGTGCAATACTGCAAAGAAATGCATGCATATGACTAATTTTGCAAGTAGAATGTATTTTTTTTTTTTGTGGGACCGTGATTAAGGCTTTATGGAATGGATGACGGGGTTTTAAACCTGTTGTCTGCCATGTTGTGAAAGTCATCTGGTGGCTCCTCGGTCTCCCCCCCCCCCCCCCCTTTTTTTTTTTTTTTTTTTTTTATCATCCATCCTTCAGGACTGAAACTGTATGATTAAGGCAATGGGGATGCGGGAGGTTTGTGATAACCAAAGTGTAATCTCCCTCTCCCCGAGATAAGCGGGACAGGGGTGGTTGGTGCTGACAAACAAAACAAAGTCCAGTTTTCTCTTCTCTCTCTCCTGCCTTGAGTTGCTAAAGATGAAAAAAAGGAGGGGGGGTGGGAAAACAAAAAAAGTGTGGAGAGGGAATTTTTTTTTAATGTCCGGGCCCCTTGCAGGTGTAATGCCCCCCCCCCCCCCCAGTGGCAATGTGAGCTATAGTTTTACTTTAATATGGATATGGCTAAACAGCTAGTCTTCCAAAATCTTTCATTTGTGCCAGTTTAAAAGCCAAATTGGTCATTAGGATATCTCCTAAATATGTGAAGAAACCTAGGCATTGGTCATTCATGATTACTAAGACTTCTGTGTGGGACATATATTTATCTTTATTTTAAATATTTTTTCCCATTGATCATGTTGATGCTTGTTCATTAAAGGACCTTCCATGCAGCCAACTATCCTGTTTAAACAACTCCGAATGGAAGGGTTCATTGTGAGTCGCTGGGAGAACCGACGTGAGGAAGGTCAGAAGCAGCTCCTGCAGTGGGTCTTAGAGGTAAGGCTATTACTCCGGGTATTTACACTTGGCATTCATTGGAGAACCAACTGAACAAGGCATTATTGCAAACAATTTTTAGGGGCCAAAGTATAGTGTGTGTGATGAGGATTGGGGCAGGTATAGGTGGTCAGTAGATGAAAACATGCATGCTTTAAACAAGTGCCTCATTAGAGGCTTGCTGGATTTGGTGATCTCTGGTTAAGGAAGTACTAGGAGGTAGTCTAGACTCTCCAGAAAAAATGATACAAGCAGAAAAGTATATTTTACCTTGCAATGAATTTCACATATTCATTTGATTGTTACAGAATTTCCATACGAGGGTGACTAAAATGCCCTGTAGTAGAGATCTGTGTGTGTGTGTGTGTGTGTGTGTGTGTGTGTGTGTGTGTTTTTTCGTTTTTATATTCCTTAACCTACACACTCACCCACACACTCAAAGGGACCTTGAAATTGGAACATCTTTACAATATATGCACATTTCCTGTTTTTTTTTTTTTTTGCTTTTTTAAAAACCCTGCAAGCACAAAAAATATCTGCCTGAAATGCATACAGCGCCCAAGTCTAAGACCCCCATACACGCTATACAACTTTTGTTGTCTGATTTCCTTTAGATTTACCAAAACCATGTAGTGAAAGGACCTGCCTGATTGCATACAAATTTAAGGTTTGACCTCCCATATTATATGTTTTTGGTAAATATGAAGGAAAAAATCCACAGAAAAGTGTGTGTCCAGCTTTAGTCTGTGGTGAACTGATAAAACACAGCATTTTGTGGAGTGAATGGTGTTTTCTTTTGCTAAACCACTCAAATCCTCCCTCCCCATCCTATTTTCACAACCTAGATACTAATCATACTGTAGTCCCAAGATAAAAACTGGAAAGGCTAATTAAACTCTTTGGGATAACACCGGACATGTGCACAGAACAGCTCTGAATGTTTGACACAACACAGGTTTTCCTTCTCCATCGTCTGTTAAGAGACACGGCTTTGTTGATGAGCAGCAAAGGGTTGTACTGCCACCTAGCGAAGAAATGGACACTAGACACATAGATAACCGAATACTCTACAATTACTTTAACCTTCAGATACAATATTGTTGCCTCTGATAAGGTCTGCCTGAAAAACTTATATGCGGACCTGATCAAAAAGCCTGTGAGAAAGGGGCCTTTCATTTTTTTTTAGGCTGGATTCACACCTATGCATTTTTAGTGCAAAATGCAAAAAGCACTAAAAATGCATAGGTGTGAAACCAGCCTAAAAAAGATGAAGGGCACTTTTCTCACTGGCTTTTTGATCAGGTCCGCATGTCAGTTTTTTGGCGGACCTTATCAGAGCCTGCAAGGTATTCTATGTACAGAATACCTCCCAGGTAGCCATATTGCATTTTCATAAATTTACAGCGACTGCAGATTGAAAAGGAAATTTAAATTTTTAAAAAAACATTCAATTGCAATATGACTTGTGTTGCAATTTTGTATACACTATATTTTTTTTATTTTCTATTTATGATTTTTTTTTCACAAAAGTGGACTTGTTGCCTTGTTACATGGTACACAAGGGAGAATGCAAGGGATGCCTGGTCTGACTTTTCTTTGAAGTTTTTACCTTTTTTATCTACTTCAAACAGTCAAAAGCAAGGGCATTTTATTTTTTTTATTTTTTTTATCTCTCTATCTCTCTATCTATCTCTCGACGTCGGTGTGGTTTGCTGATCTTTGTATATTTTGTTAGTCAATGTTTTGTGGTCAGATATGTCAGGCCTATGAGCCAAGTGGCCTGGCTATTGAAAGCTAGGTTCTGGGAAACCACAGCATTGCAAATTTTATTTCATACTTGCCTAAAGTTCATTAATATGCTTCTCACAAGCTTTATTATTGCACTTGTGGCTTATTTTCGCTATTGGTTTTTCTCATATGCCTTTTTCGGTGGACCGTTTTTTTCTTCCTTTCCTTCAGTTGGGGGTAGATCAACATTTTGCCCTTGGCACCATCAGTCAGTTAGTTATTTTTAAACATCTTCTTGCTAAGTTTACTGGTTCATACCCATCTGAACCTATTAAGAACATTTTCTGGACTTTCTTGGAGCCATCACTTGGGCTAGAAGGGTCTCCGAGTTATTAGCATTGTCCTGTAAGGAGCACCATATGATTTTGAGACCAAGGACCTCCTTTTTGCCCAAAGTGATCTCTGCTTTTCACCATGAAGATATTGCATTACCTTTGTGCCCAACACCAGTTCACCCTAAGGTGATCTTTCTCCATCTGAATGTGGTAGGGACCTTCTGGGTTTATCGGCCACTGCTTCTGGGTTTATCGGCCACTGCAAATGGGTTCCCTGTCTGTCCTAGAATATCCTAAAAGAGGTTATCCAGCTTCAGAGACCACTATTTTAACAGATTGTGAGTCTTATGAGTTGTGAGATAAAGTGCTTATTTTTCATGCAAAAAATGTTGAGTATGGCCTCAGATAAATAAAGTAGTTAATAATAAAAGTGTACCATCATCCAGATTAATATATGGAACCCATACCGACATAGTCCTATAATCGCCCCCTTTTTGGGGGGAGGGGATCCTTAGAGGACCAGCCCTAGCCACTGTCCCTCGTCCCCTGTCCCCATCCCCTTTTCCTGCTTATTTTTCATGTTAAAACCCACTCAACTAGAGCAATGAGTACTACTTGGATTTTTTTGTAATCCAGTGTCTTAGAGCATGTGAACACACAATTTTTAGTCTTACAGATAGAAGTTCTACAAGATTGATGTATCTGCCTTTTGAGGATGGTAATTTCAGACAAAAATTTCCACAAGTGGCTATTTTCCTTTTTTTTTTTTTTTTTTTTTCTTCCAAGTACCGGTGCCAAGTTGACTTTGGAGGGGGTCAGAGAGTTAATTGGCTCTGACCCAGCTGATTTGTTCAAATTTGGGTCTCTGTCTCAGCTTGGCTGACTGTGGGCTCATTATGTCGCTTCTTGGGTGCTGTTCCCACACCAGGACAACAGGTGGTAGCAGTGGAGTTGAGGTTTGGGTGCTTTTCCCCAGAAGCCTATCGGGAGGGGTTTTCCTCACTGTGCATGCTGGGGGAGGGTATTTATGAGACGGACCCCATTGGTCTGGGTTCTTCTTCGAGTGCGGCACCCACCTTCAGGGTGACTGCATCACGGCGCCCTGGCGAAATGGCCTTCCAGGCTGGGGTGCTCATGCCACGTGGTGTTCCTGGAACATTTAAAGCTGTGGCTGGGCCCCAGTAATCGAATGGGTCCCCAATCCTGAGAAGATTCCAAGCCTGTTCCCAGTGAGAGGAAGCTGTTCGGTGGGGAGAACATCTGAGGGAGAGCCAAGAGAGGCTGGCGATCCAATAGGGTCTCGACAATCCACCGGTAACCGGGTACTGAGAGGTTGGACGTTGGTCACCTGTCAGTCGGTAACCTGCAAACTACCTGAAAGAGATCCAGGCCAAAGTCTTTTGAGGAGGGTTATCTCCGCTATTTCAATCCTAAGGAGGGTCTGTGGCAGAGACTTTTCCTCTAAGTTCTGAGTGATACTCTGGCTGCCAGGTCAGTGAGAGAGGCCTGTCCAGGTACGCTATACCCACTCCGACAGGAGTGGCGAAGAAGACTAAGTGTCGTTGGAAGCAGGACTGTTTCCCTATTGTTACGCCTGAATCTATTTCTCCTTCTGCTTCACCTCTACTCTTCTGTTGTTTTACCCAGCTGGGTAATAAAGAGCACAGAAAAGACACCTGTCGTGGACATTCCATTACTGCTACATGCACCCCTAGATGGCGGAAGAGCCATGAGGTAACATGCCACCCAAAACAAACCAGCAGCTCCTTCGGGGGTAGTGCTACACTTGGGTAGCTTATCAAAGTTGTGGCCCTCGCTGGATAATGTAGAAAACAGGATTTTTGTACTTGCCATAGAGTACTTTTTTCTTAGCGTCCATTGTGGGATGCAGCACCATCCCCCCCTCGTATGCTATAATGTTATAGTTTTCTAGTTGGGCTTCTTGCTACAACAGATCAGGTGTGAGGTAAGCGGGGTTTATAGCCTCAAGGGGGCTTCAGTTTTCTTTGTGCACAATGTTCGTCTTTTCTGTAGTCAACGTTAAAGCCCTAGGCCACTTATCAAAACTGTGTCCCTCCATCTCAAAGATTTTTAAGTCCAAAAATCATATTTTTTGCAGTTATTGAACAGATGCAAAAAAAGATACCAACTGCATATTCAACATACCAAAAGATAGCGATTATTATGGACTTTTTATATTTATTAAATAAATAAAAAAGGGGGGGGGGTTTCTCTAACTCGCATGATGGTTTTTTGTTTTAATTTTTTTGTATTTCCTTGGTTAAATCCTTAATTACCGTACTAATTTGAAAACCTTTTTTTTTTTTTTTTTTTTTTTTTAGGGCAAATTAAAATATCATGAGCACATCACTAATGGATTTGAAAACATGCCAGCAGGATTCATGGGAATGCTTAAGGGAGAGAACATTGGAAAAGCGATTATCAAAGTGTAGATTTTCATTAATGGAAAAGAAGAAACATGGTTTTGCTGACTTCTCTGGAGGCCACATACTTATCCTCCCTTTCTTACTGGGTCAGTCACTGAATTACAAAGCAGGTGTCGTAGCACTTCAAAGGCTGCATGCTTCTGGTAAAGATGACCTGTGCTGAAAAATGTGCCTTTAAACACAAATTGGCAGTGACATTCACCTTAATTCTTGCCTAGCAGATTACATTCACCAAACAAAACTTAAAAAAAAAAAATGCATTAATAATAAACAACCTGAACCTCATAAGTGCCTAAGTTTTGTATTCAAATAACTGTCTAATAAAAGGTCTGTGTTGATCACATTGAATGTATCCTGTTTGGCATCATTATCATGTCTCCGTGATTTGTAAGAGGTGAGACAAATAATTGAATTTTATTTGTGTGAAAGGGCCACCTTTTCTATTACAGGGGTCACAGAAACTCTGACAGCATTTTTTGTCCTGTGTGCTGGACTTTTTCTTCCACTGTAATTCCTCATGAACTTCTGACAAATTTATAAGGATTGAAATTTGTAATTCTTGTATAATCGGCTACATACTTTACTTTTCCTAATATTGTGGTATGTATTGATTTTTGAATTGTACGTGATTGACTTGCGCTCAATTACTTCAATATTTGTTTCACAGCACCTATGTCACACCTTTAAAACTCTGCTAATGCTAATTTTAACTGCTAAAAAGGCACAAGCTAGCTGAAATTTCCCATCTCCAATATATAGAACGTTAACATTATTTACGCAAATTGAGGTGATATTTTGTGTTGGGCCACCCTTCTTTTTCCCTTTTTTTTTTTTTTTTTTTTTTAATAAAAAAAAAATCACTATTGGCTTTGCATATTGCACTTGTAGCAAAGTGTAAATGATTAATTTACATAAAGGGGGGAATTATTTACAGTACATGCACATCCACTGTACATAGGTGCCTCTGCTGTTCTGTCCATTCTAACGATGGAAGTAATTGATGGGGTCAAACAGGGGAAATCTTTGAGTATACAGTATGTAATAGAAGCTTTACAGACGTTATAATAAATTATTATTCAGGCCCTTGACACTACACAAGGCCATTACTTTGAAACCTACTCTGGCCAGAACCTGTGGCTGCCATGTTTACTTTGGGCTGTGAGTATTCCTCTGGTGTGCCTTTCCACTAGCCTGCTAACAGCCTTGGATATATCTCCTGTTGGTGATGACTGACTGGGAGGGAGGCTGGCTTCTCCTGGAGGGCCATAGGGACAAGGTTCTAACACACGTGTGTGGGGTTTTTTTTTGAGCTCCCTTGCAAAGAATCCTTACACGCCACAATTTGTGCAACTTGCAAGACTGCCTCTGTCACAGTCATCTATCCTGTCCTCAGGACCCCCTTCTCTTTTGAGCCTTAAGGGGCCGCTGGTAATGCCCTCTTCTTTTTAGCCCTCACTGCCGCCATGAGTAGCTTTGTTTTGCGTAATATGCATGTGCTGTTTTAGAAATCCTGTAAAAGTTGCCTATCCCCCTCTTTTACTCACCTCTTCCTTTTTGAAGAGTTGGATATGGAAGGCAGTGCTGGACCAACCTACTTAAGGATCTTTTGTCTGTCCTATCCAGTAGTGAAGGTGGATGAAGAGTCTGAGGAGTCTGAAGCATTATGGGTGGCACTGCATACAGATGTGCATAGTTCAAAGTTAATAATTGGGGTTTGTTATAGACCACCCAATGTTAATGAGGAGGTGGAGAGTAAGCGCCTTGCACAGATGGAAAGGGCTGGGATGGTGATAATGGGGATTTTAACTACCCAGCTATAATAGCACTGCTGGGACAGTTAAAGGGCAAAAATTTACAAACGTATTGCATGACAATTTTATGGTCCAGTTTATTGAGGCCCCAACTAGGAATGATGCGCTTTTGGAACTGGTAATCTCTAACCATATTACTAATTTTCATATAAATGAACATCTGTGTAGCAGTGACTGTAACATGATTTCATTTGATGTTGGCAAAAATCACATATGGGAAAGATAAAGACACTTAAAGGGCTGTTGGTTTTTTTTTTTTTTCCCTAAATGGGTTCCTTTTGTAATCGGCATCTCCCCACAGGGATGTAGTCCCAAGCACGCTGACTAACCCCCCCAGCCAGAACAGCTTGGATGATGGGGGCAAGCTTACTGATGAGAAACAAGAAGTGAGAAATACAGACGGGGGGGGGGGGGGGACATTTTGAAGGAAAAGGTAAGGGAACCAACAATGCACTAGCTTACAGGAACCTAGTTAGAAAATAAACAAACTTTTTGCAACCCCTTTAATTTCAAGAGCGCACATTTTCCAAGGATGAGGGCTGCTCTCCAGGACTTGGACTGGGAGAGAATATTGGCATCAATAGGCACAGAACAGAAATGGGAATTCTTCAAAAAGACTGTTTGTGAACTCACTGCAAAGTATATTCCCATTTACAATAAGTTTAAAGGGCTAAAAATAAAACTTGTGGCTCACACCCAAAGTTAAAGAGCTATAAGTTTGTTTTTTTGTTTTTTAAATGAAGTAACACTAGTGTCATTTTAAATGTTACAAAGAATATGTAAAAAGGAAATCTGGGATGCCTCCTAGGTGAATTAAAGGGTCACTAAAGGAAAACATTTTTTTTGCTGAAATGACTGTTTATTGGGTATAGAGACATAAAAGTTAACTGATTCCTTTTAAAAATGATTAAAAATTGAATTTAATCTATCATATAATGTGCCTCTAGTTTCACTTTGGTTTTAAATGTACATACATGAAGTTCCGGGTGAGAGGTGAGTCGGGAAGACTCACAGAACAAAAACAAACAAATCCAGGGCAGTGTTTTGTTTTTAAAATGAATCTGATTGGTTCTGAGGAGTTTTAGACACACAGTAATGACAGCTTAGACCACCGTGAGAAAGCTCCCAGTACGATGGTTATAAGGAAACGGGCAACCAGGAAGTGTGGAGATAACAGCAGAATTACAGCTACTTCAAAGCAAAAACGAACAATGAGGACATGAAACCAGTACTGCAGTAAGGTAAAGCAAGCTATTTAGCTAAAAACATTTTTTCCTTTAGTGACCCTTTAACTATACAGAAAAAAAAAAAGCTGCTACTGATGCGCCTCCATAGGAGACTACTGTCGAGTAACGCTACTCCCGCTGTGACAGCCCTTGTATAGCTGTGATGTACACGGGTGACCTGGCGCCATGGGGAAACTGCAGGAAACCTGATTGGTTTCTGTGCAGAGCTGCACCAGATTTTGTGCTCTCCTCCAGTTTTGGAAAACCAATCCCAATGTACATTTTATCTCCGGTGTTTCCATGTGAATGAAATTATACATTGTGACAGAACCGCTCGGCACCCAGATTAGGTGCTTCCTTTTGCCTAACAGTGCCTCCTGCCCTCCAAACTGTTCCGAGTAGGCCGAGAGCTAATACCAGTCTTTACCCCAAGCATCGTACACGGACAAAATGTTGAGGTAAGCTCCAATGGAATGACTGTTTATTGAGACTCAAACACATACTTTATACCCCACATCAGGGCATTCCCCTCTAAAGGATATTGGCATGACAATGTAAACGTCAAACACCAATCCAATTAACAGTGATCTTAATTAACCAGTAATCTAATTAAACAAACATATATCACCCACAATAGTTTGCTAACAAGGGGGAGTGCACATAATACTATCAGATCCACAGAAACAATAGGTGACCCAATCAACAATGGCAGCAACACAAACTTGTATATTCTGTCCAATAGAAAAGTCATCAGAAGACAAATAATGTCCCAGCAGTCTAATCCAGTGGAATGAATGTATCTTCTCTTCATAGATCTCTTGAGGATTATGGTTAATAAATATTTATGTCCTAAGTGAAGGAGCCTCTCCAACTCAGTCTGCAGGATGGCCACCATATTTCCTCTGACTATTAGCCTGTACAAGATTAATATTACACCTTTCCATTCACTCTAGAAGGGAAGCTTTATTGACCTTATTCAAAGAATTAATCCAAGCCACGCTCTCAGCATCCATTAAATGGTTGTCCATCATAGAATGATCTGCTTTCTCTTCTTATGGGCCATAATCAGCGGGTAGGAGGCTTTCCCCTAGTCCTCTCCAAAAGCCCTTGTCCTGAGTGGGAATGTGGAGCTTTCAGAAGCAAAACCATTATGCGAGCCACAGAACTGGATAGAGGATTCCAAGGTCCATCAGGACCATTTTATTTAGTAAAGTCTGTCAAAGACTCAAAATAATAATTATTCAAATGTAACGGATACTTGGACATGTTGCCTAAAGCAGCCTTTCTCAAGAAGGCTGCCTGAGGTCATTAGGGGTGATACAGAAACCTGGTTGAGAAAAGGGGTGGATCAAGTGTTCAGTGTGCCTATGTGTAGAGTTTTGGCTTTGCTGGTCTCAGCCCTGTATAAATAGATCGGCAGAGCTCTGAATTCTACAAATGCACACTGGGAGCTTGATCATGAAAATGAGCAGGACAGTGGAAGGGGGAGGTGTCTTCCTGAGTCCTGATCTCTCCCCCTCCCCCTACAGGAAGCAGTGCAAACTAACCATTAACCCGGCAATACAAGTGCAGCAAAGTCTGAATTTGGCAAACATGCTGTTGTCTATGGTTTTCTAGCTAGACAGTGGCTGACCCAGGCTGTAATGAGATTTTGGTTGTGTTTTGCTGTTCCCGGCCTTTTTGGGCCCAGTCCATCTGCCTGGTGTTATTAAATGAGAGAAAAGCTTAGCACCGTGTCTGCCAATTCTGTTCCTACTTTACGGAATGATTGCTGCAGAGGTGGACTGGTGGGCCTTGCAGTCCATCAGAGGCACTGGGAGTCCAGAGATCTGCCAGTTCAGGGACACACCAAACATGGACTACTACCTTTATGGAGGTATTGCTGGGCAATCTGCTAGAGATACTGTAGTTGGGGACATTTTAAGGACATGTTCATGTTGGACTGTACTGTTCTGATAACTCAAAAGTCGCATCAACTGTTCTAAGCCTGGTCTAAAGGGGTGCATGTTGGTTCCTGGCATATCAAAAGTGCTAGGGTCGGTAAAGCACATATGGGGTATGAAGCAAAGCCATACAAAGGTCTACTCAGCAAGCTAAGCAGGAAGAGTATTTCAATTGCTATAGGTAACCAAGGACTACTGCAAGGTAAATTGCAGGCAGTCGTCAAGCGTGGAACCTGGTGTAGGTGCTCTGGTAGGGAGGGGGGTCAGTGATCTGGTTCCCTCCCTAGCAGTCAATTTCCAGTAGCAACTGTGACGGTATCGGTATGATATCCCCGTCAAGCATTCCCTCCTCTCCATACAAGAACATCACAGGATCCCCCACACATGAGTCAAGACTGGATGCTGGAACCAAGACACTTTATTGACACAAAAACTCAGCTTATATGTGGTTACAGCCTGTTAGGAACGCCCCCCTCACACAGTGGGGTTTCCCATACAGATTATAGGAGACAAGTCGGAGCCGACCATGCAGACACGTTTCTTTAGATAAAGACATCAGGGGAGTTAATTACTACACTGAAGCAATCAGAATAATTAACATACTACTTCTCTAATCATTTAGCCTGATGATACAATACACATCTTTTAAGGGTAAACACAGATCTTCTTTACACAACACAATAGATCAATTAACCTTTAGAATAGTGAGGGGACATTAGCACGTCAATAACCTGTCAGAGGAATGAATCACACATGAAATTCCTTTCTACATCTACCCATGGCTAGCAGGGAGCAGTACACTGAGACATATAGGCAAATGTATCACAGCAACCAGAACTAAACCTACCTTTTTGAAGACCCATACCCTGGACAATTGATATGGAAGAGTAACAGTTAACTATGAACATGGCAGCACCCCATTCTGTCACTGGGAGTGAAGTGTCAGAGGTATGCTGGACTGGTGGAGATGTCATGGTCTCACCAATGGCCCGCCTAAATGCCATATTCAGCAGAAGTGCATGTAGTGACACGGCACAACATGTTTCAGAGGAACTCTACTTTTATTGCTGTACACAGTGACACATCTCATCTCTAAGTCAGGGAACAGCCTTAACTCGATTCTCATATGACTGCAGTCCCCACCTGGTTCTGGGCACTAATGAGCGCATACACTGTGAAAGGTACCCCCACAGCTGTTAGGCTGTGAATTGTAGGGCTGGGCAACCAGATGATGGAGAAAAGGGAAGGGGGTAGATCATGGAACTGTTGGTTCTAACTTTAGGATGCTTAGTTGCTCCGTATAACAGTGTCAGAGGTGCAAGTACCGAAGACCAATGAGTTTCAGATGAGAAAAGCCATACATAAGTCATACATAGAAGGATGAGAAGAATTTCATAGCTCATACTGATATATAGCAATTAAACACATTTCTTTCCCAATTACTGTGGTATTAACAACTACATTTTCGATTGCAAATTAATAATTTGCTCTAAATTGCTTCATTATTTGTTTTTCTGCACCTAATGTCACACCTTAAAAATCCTGCCAATGCTAACTTAACTAAAAGATAGCAGAAGCTAGCTGAACTTATTCCAATCTGATATGATTAGAAAGTTAATAATCTACTTAAGTAAAAGCATGTGCCATGCACACCCACTGTACATAAAATAGCAGAAACATAGTAAAATTAAGTAGATGGTGGGAGCAAATGTGCATGATTGGTGCAGTGTTCTCTTCTCCCCTTATATAAACATTCCATTAAATAACCAGACCAACATCTTTTCCAGCTGGGCTGATACATTTTAATGGGTATCAGCCACAGCTTGATAAAATCTAAACATGTAAACAATAAACAAACAGTGAAGACATGACCAAATGCAGAATTTCTTTCATAGTGCTGAGTGGCGTAACACTTCTTTGCCGCCAATTTTCAATTTTTATCGTAAATAATTTTAGTCCCCATCCACCAAGGTTAGGCTCAGGGGCTCACTTGGGCCTCCTGTCAACAATTCTATTGATAACTTAGTACCTAATCTTTGAACCAAGTAAATGGCCCAACATAAAATTACATGTCAGAACACAAATTTTCAAAACAAACCAATGAAACGTCTCGTATTCAGAAAAGCTAATACATGAGTACCTGAAGACAGCAAAACACCTGAGGCTACCATTCATAAAACCACTCCTATTATATGCAATCCCAAATGATGAGCACCAATTGCTTCTAGGGATTAGGGATGAGCACCCCCCCGTTCAGTTCGCACCAGAACCTTCGAACGGACCGAACGTTCGCGCAAACATTTAGAACCCCATTGACGTCAATGGGACTCGAACGTTCAAATTCAAAAGTGCTCATTTTAAAGCCCAATATGCAAGTTATTGTCGGAAAACGGGTTTGGGGACCCGGGTCTTGCCCCAGGGAACATAAAAGTTTTAAAAACGGTCGTTTTTTCTGGAGCAGCGATTTTAATGATGCTTAAAGTGAAAAATTCTTTTAACCACTTCCCGCCCGGTCAATAGGAGATTGACGTCCGGGAAGTGGTTGTGAAATCCTGACTGGACGTCTATTGACGTCCTGCAGGATTTAATGCCGGCGCACTCCCGTGGGGGCGGGCAGCGCGGCGATCGCTGATGCGGGGTGTCAGTCTGACACCCTGCATCTCCGATCTCGGTAAAGAGCCTCCAATCATGGCTGATAACGATGTAAACAGGAAGAGCCTTCCTCACTCGCGTCTGACAGACGCGAGTAGAGGTAAGCCGATGGGCGGCTCTCCTTACAGGGGGGGTTCGCGCTGATTGTTTATCAGCACAGGCCCCCTCGGATCCCCACACCGGACCACCAGGGAGTGCCCCCCAGTGCTCAATAGAGCACAAATAGAGATATAAAAAAAAATGTTTTTAATGCAATCGATGCCAATCAGTGCCCACAAATGGGCACTGACTGCCAACATGGGCACTGACTGTGCCCAGCAATGCCATCAGTACCACCCCTCAGTGTCACCCAGTGTCCATCAGTGCCACCCAGTGTCCATCAGTGCCACCTCTTAGTGCCCATCTATGCCCAGTGCCCACCTATCAGTGCCCATGTGTGCCACCCATAAGTGCCCATCAGTGCCGCCCATCAGTGCCCATCAGTGCCGCCAAAGAGTGCCCAGTGCGCCTATGAGTGCCCATCAGTGCCGCCTATGAGTTCGCATCAGTGCCGCCTATGAGTGCCCATCAGTGGCGCCTATGAGTGCCCATCAATGCCGCCTATGAGTGCCCATCAAAGCTGCATACCAGCGCCGCCTATCAGTGCCCATCAGTGCTGCCTATCGGTGCCCATCAGTGCCACCTCATCGGTGCCTATCAGTGCCACCTCATCGGTGCCCACCAGTGCCACATCATCGGTGCCCACCAGTGCCGCCATATCAGTGCCCATAATTGAAGAAGAAAACTTACTTATTTACAAAAAAAATAACAGAAAAAAATAAAAACTAAATTTTTTTCAAAAAAGAAAAATCGCAGAGGTGATCAAATACCACCAAAAGAAAGCTTGTGGGAACAAAATGATAAACATTTCATTTGGGTACAGTGTAGCACGACTGCACAATTGTCATTAAAATTGCGACAGTGCTGAAAGCTGAAAATTGGCTTGGGCGGGAAGGTGCGTAAGTGCATGGTATGGAAGTGGCTAAATATCGTACCTGCTGGGTGTCTATAGTAGTGGCACGTGTTTAGAACTGTCCCTGCACAAAATGAGATTACTATAAGAAAAAAGTCATTTAAGACTGCTTGCGGCTTTAATATAATGTTTGGTCCCTGCAATATGGATGAAAATCACTGAGAAAAATAGCATTGGGTTTCCATAGATAGCACCTCACTTTCTGTCCCAATGACACATTTTTTTTTTTTGTGAAACAAGTATTGTGATAAAGCATCAGTGGACAGGAGACACCTTTTACAGAAGAGAATTTTCCTTCCTTGGTGTAGATTTCCTCTCACTTCCTGTTGTCTCCTTCCGTTTGCAAGTAGGAGTCGTTTGTAAGTTGGATGTTTGAAAGTAGGGGCCTGCCGTATATACTCTGCATAAATTTGGGCCCTAGGTGTTGGTATTGCCACAACACTGTAAGCCCTCACAGTTAGTCTTGGTGGGCGCTGGAACGCCCTGCTGTGAAATATTAGATCAAGAATTGTATTTACATGCCCCTGTTGAACAGGGGCAGAAAAATTGGGCCTTAGGCACTGGTGCCACAACACTGCAACCCCTCACAGATACTCTAGTTGGAGCGCAGGAATGAGCCCGCTGCAAAGAATTGCATCAAAAATTGTAATTACACGCCCCTGTTAAACAGGGGCAGAAAAATTGGGCCTTAGGCACTGGTGCTGGTGCCACAACACTGCAACCCCTCACAGATACTCTAGTTGGAGCGCAGCAATGAGCCCACTGCAAAGTATTGCATCACAAATTGTAATTACACTCCCCTGTTAAACAGGGGCAGAAAAAATGGGCCTTAGGCACTGGTGGTGGTGCCCAGAATCAACAATGTTCTTACAAGCTATTAGCAAGATCATTGAGGAGGAAAAGGATATTCACTCAGTATAACAGGATAGTCACTCAGCATCAGCATAGGCAGTCTTGAAGGGATCTGACATTTAAAAAAAAATTACTCAGTTATATCAGCATCAGGTGCTTGGTAGCTGGTGGTGATCCAAGCCTGATTCATTTTTATGAAGGTCAGTCGATCGACCAAGTCGGTGGAGAGGTGCACCCTGTGATCGGTTACAAAGCCTCCAGCAGCACAGAATGTGCGTTCTGAAAGAACGCTGGATGCAGGACAAGCCAGTAGCTCAATTGCGTACTGTGCAAGCTCTGGTCAGTGATCCATCCTCAAGACCCAGTAAGCCAGAGGATTTTCGGTGTCCAAGTCTGATCTTGCCCCTAGGTATTCCTGCACCATGTAAAACAGACGCTGGCGATGGTTGCTGGAACTGGTCATACCTTCAGGCTGCGGACTAAAAAATCATCTGAACGCAACGGTCAGACGGCCTCCCAGTCTCTGGGAACACGTTGCACAGACCTTTCTGCAAGGCCTCCTGAAGATGTTTCATCTTCTGCTCCCTCTGCGCCGGCAAGATAAGGTCCGCAACCTTATTCTTGTAACGTGGATCAAGGAGAGTTGCCAGCCAGTTATGATCCCTCTTCTTGATAGCATGAACACGAGGATCCTTCCGCAGGCTTTGCAGGATCAGGGAGGCCATGCAGCGTAGGTTTTCTGAGGCATTCGGTGTGGAGTCCTCTGGGTCACTGAGGACAATATGATCCGCAGCCACCTCATCCCAGCCATTTACAAGTCCATGGGTGCCTTGGGACTGTAGTTGATCCCTTGAAGACTGCTGCTGATGCTGAGTGCTAGGCTCCACCTCCATGCTGACACAATCCTCCTCCTCCTCCTTGTCCTCTTCCTGTGTGATAGGTGGGCAAGCAGGAACACTGTGTGGATAAAGGGGGCCTTGAGAGGTAAGGAAGTCCTCCTCTTCCTCCCTCTGTTCTGCCTCAAGGGCCCTGTCGATTATTCCACGCAGTGTGTGCTCCAACATGTGAATAAGAGGGACAGTCTCACTGATGCATGCACTGTCACTGCTCACCATCCTCGTGGCCTCCTCAAATGGTAACAGGACAGTGCATGCATCCCTGATCAAGGCCCACTGGCGTGGGAAAAAAAAACATGCTCCCCTGACCCAGTTCTGCTGCCATATTGGCACAGATATTCATTGATGGCCCTCTGCGTGTGCAGCCGATGCAGCATGGCCAACGTAGAGTTCCACCTTGTGGGCATGTCACAGATTAGGTGGTTCTTGGGCCGGTTGTATTCCCTTTGGAGGTCTGCCAGCCGAGCACTGGCATTATATGACCGTCGGAAATGCACACAGACTTTCCTGGCCTGCTTCAGGACATCCTGTAAGCCTGGGTACCTGCCCAAGAACCGCTGCACCACCAAATTAAGGACATGAGCAAAACAGGGCACATGGGTCAGTTGTCCCTGTCGCAGGGCAGAGAGGAGGTTGGTGCCATTATCGCTGACCACCATTCCAGGCTTTAGCTGGCGTGGCGTCAACCACCTCTGAGCCTGCCCCTGCAGAGCTGAAAGAACCTCTTCCCCAGTGTGGCTCCTGTCTCCCAAGCACACCAGCTCTAGCACCGCATGGCATCTCTTGGCCTGCATTCCTGCGTAGCCCCTCGTACGCCTACGGAGCACGGCTGGTTCTGAGGAAACATCACCACAGGAAGAGGCCACAGAGGAAGAAGAAGAGGAGGGGGTGGAGGAGAGAGGTGTGTCACAACCAGTAGTAGTGTTTTGGAGGCGTGGTGGCGGAACAACCTCCAAAACTACTGTACCTTGCCCTGCGTCCTTCCCAGCTGCCAGCAGAGTCACCCAATGGGCCGTAAAAGACAGGTAACATCCCTGTCCATGCCTGCTGGACCATGAGTCAGCAGTAAGATGCACCTTACCACTGACCGCCCTGTCCAGCGAGGCATGGACATTGCCTTCCACATGCCGGTAGAATCGCCTTCCGTGAGAAAAAGTGGTGTTTGGGTACTTGCCACTGAGGTACTGCACATTTCACAAACTCACGGAAGGGGGCAGAATCTACCAACTGAAAAGGTAGCAGTTGAAGTGCTAGCAATTTTGCTAAGCTAGCATTCAACCGCTGGGCATGTAGATGGCTGGGAGCGTACTTCTTTCGGCGCTGCAGCAGCTGGGGCAGGGAAATTTGTCTGGTACTATCAGTAGATTGCACACATGTACTACCACTACTAGGTTGTGACACACCTATTTCTACACCTTCAGTGCAGGCTTCAGAGAGGACTGGGGGTCTAGTGGGGTTGGAGGTCACAGAAGGGCAAGGGGAGGTCCGCTTTGGTCTTTGGTGTGGGTCTTTCTGGTATGCTTGCCAACGAGCTGCATGGCAGGTCGACATATGTCTGGACAAGCATGTGGTGCCCAAGCGGGTGATGTTTTGGCCATGCGAGATACGCTTGAGACATATGTTGCAAATAGCAAAGGTACAATCTGATGGACATGTTTCAAAAAAGGCCCACACCAAAGAACTTTTGCTGTACCGTTGAGACACAGCAGCGCCATGCACAACCGAAGATGTGCCACGTAATGCAGTTTGTGTGCTGCCCTTAAGCTGACCCCTGGAGGGCATCCTGCCTCTTTGGAGATGTGCCTGTGCCTCGTCCTCCTCCTCCTCTTCCTCCTCCTCTCTCCTATCAGGCACCCACGTAGAGTCAGTGACCTCATCATCCCCTCCCTCCTCATCATTGTCGAAAACCTGGCAGTATGCTCCAGCTGGGGGAACATCACTGCCAGATTGCTGTCCCTCTCGGCCACCCCCTCTCCCTGGGCTCACATCAATGCCTTCCTCTATCTGTGTTCTGTCATCGGAGCCTTCAAAACGCTGCGCATCTTCATGCAGCATGTACCCAACACTGTGTTGAAACAGTTCGGGGGACTCCTCAGGAGGACATGGTGGGACTAGGGAAGGATTGTGTGATGCCATTGTGCAGAGGGAAGAGGACGCCTTGGCAGCTGCTTTGCCAGACAATCTACGATCAGTCTGTGTGAGAGAGGATGAGGAGGATGAGGACGGCTTGGTCATCCACTCTACTAATTTCTCTGCATGTTGAGGCTCAACACGGCCAGCTCCCGAAAAGAAGGACAAGCGGCCATGGCCACGGCCACGTGCTGAAGAGGATGCACCGCATCCACCACCAGCGTTACCTCTAGATGCAAAGCCTGCTTGCCCTCGTGACTCTCTGCCTCTCTTTGTTGTCCTTCCAGACATATTAATGCGTTTAGGTGATATTACACAGCAAACGTGCAGTCAAACCAACTGCGTTTAGGTGCTATTAAACAGCAAACTTGCAGTCAGACCAACTACGTTTAGGTGCTATTAAACAGCAAACGTGCAGTCACACCAACTGCGTTTAGGTGCTATTAAACAGCAAACGTGCAGTCAGACCAACTACGTTTAGGTGCTATTTAACAGCAAACGTGCAGTCACACCAACTGCGTTTAGGTGCTATTAAACAGCAAACTTGCAGTCAGACCAACTACGTTTAGGTGCTATTAAACAGCAAACGTGCAGTCACACCAACTGCGTTTAGGTGCTATTTAACAGCAAACGTGCAGTCACACCAACTGCGTTTAGGTGCTATAAAACAGCAAACGTGCAGTCACACCAACTGTGTTTAGGTGCTAGAAAACAGCAAACATGCAGTCACACCAACTGCGTTTAGGTGCTATTAAACAGCAAACATGCAGTCAGAGCAACTGCGTTTAGGTGCTATTTAACAGCAAACGTGCAGTCACAGCAACTGCGTTTAGGTGCTATTAAACAGCAAACGTGCAGTCAGACCAACTGCGTTTAGGTGCTATTTCACAGCAAACGTGCAGTCACACCAACTGCGTTTAGGTGCTATTAAACAGCAAACATGCAGTCACACCAACTGCGTTTAGGTGCTATAAAACAGCAAACGTGCAGTCAGACCAACTGCGTTTAGGTGCTATTAAACAGCAAACATGCAGTCAGAGCAACTGCGTTTAGGTGCTATTTAACAGCAAACGTGCAGTCACAGCAACTGCGTTTAGGTGCTATTAAACAGCAAACGTGCAGTCAGACCAACTGCGTTTAGGTGCTATTTCACAGCAAACGTGCAGTCACACCAACTGCGTTTAGGTGCTATTAAACAGCAAACATGCAGTCACACCAACTGCGTTTAGGTGCTATAAAACAGCAAACGTGCAGTCACACCAACTGCGTTTAGGTGCTATTAAACAGCAAACTTGCAGTCAGACCAACTACGTTTAGGTGCTATTAAACAGCAAACGTGCAGTCACACCAACTGCGTTTAGGTGCTATTTAACAGCAAACGTGCAGTCACACCAACTGCGTTTAGGTGCTATAAAACAGCAAACGTGCAGTCACACCAACTGTGTTTAGGTGCTAGAAAACAGCAAACATGCAGTCACACCAACTGCGTTTAGGTGTTATTAAACAGCAAACATGCAGTCAGAGCAACTGCGTTTAGGTGCTATTTAACAGCAAACGTGCAGTCACAGCAACTGCGTTTAGGTGCTATTAAACAGCAAACGTGCAGTCAGACCAACTGCGTTTAGGTGCTATTTCACAGCAAACGTGCAGTCACACCAACTGCGTTTAGGTGCTATTAAACAGCAAACATGCAGTCACACCAACTGCGTTTAGGTGCTATAAAACAGCAAACGTGCAGTCAGACCAACTGCGTTTAGGTGCTATTTAACAGCAAATGTGCAGTCACACCAACTGCGTTTAGGTGCTATTAAACAGCAAACGTGCAGTCAGACCAACTGCGTTTAGGTGCTAGAAAACAGCAAACGTGCAGTCAGACCAACTACGTTCAGGTGCTATTTAACAGCAAACGTGCAGTCACACCAACTGCGTTTGGGTGCTATTAAACAGCAAACGTGCAGTCAGACCAAATGCGTTTAGGTGCTATTTAACAGCAAACGTGCAGTCACACCAACTGCGTTTAGGTGCTATTAAACAGAAAATGTGCAGTCACACCAACTGCGTTTTGGTGCTATTTAACAGCAAACATGCAGTCACACCAACTGCGTTTAGGTGCTATTTAACAGCAAATGTGCAGTCACACCAACTGTGTTTAGGTGCTATAAAACAGCAAACGTGCAGACAGACCAACTACGTTTAGGTGCTATTTAACAGAAAACGTGCAGTCACACCAACTGCGTTTAGGTGCTATTAAACAGCAAACGTGCAGTCAGACCAACTGCGTTTAGGTGCTATTAAACAGCAAACGTGCAGTCACACCAACTGCGTTTAGGTGCTATAAAACAGCAAACGTGCAGTCAGACCAACTACGTTTAGGTGCTGTTTAACAGCAAACGTGCAGTCACACCAACTGTGTTTAGGTGCTATAAAACAGCAAACGTGCAGTCAGACCAACTACGTTTAGGTGCTATAAAACAGCAAACGTGCAGTCAGACCAACTACGTTTAGGTGCTATTAAACAGCAAACGTGCAATCAGACCAACTGCGTTTAGGTGCTATTAAACAGCAAACGTGCAGTCACACCAACTGCGTTTAGGTGCTATTAAACAGCAAACATGCAGTCAGACCAACTACGTTTACGTGCTATAAAACAGCAAACGTGCAGTCAGACCAACTGCGTTTAGGTGCTATTAAACAGCAAACGTGCAGTCAGACCAACTACGTTTAGGTGCTATTAAACAGCAAACGTGCAGTCACACCAACTGCGTTTAGGTGCTATTTAACAGCAAACGTGCAGTCACACCAACTGCGTTTAGGTGCTATAAAACAGCAAACGTGCAGTCACACCAACTGTGTTTAGGTGCTAGAAAACAGCAAACATGCAGTCACACCAACTGCGTTTAGGTGCTATTAAACAGCAAACATGCAGTCAGAGCAACTGCGTTTAGGTGCTATTTAACAGCAAACGTGCAGTCACAGCAACTGCGTTTAGGTGCTATTAAACAGCAAACGTGCAGTCAGACCAACTGCGTTTAGGTGCTATTTCACAGCAAACGTGCAGTCACACCAACTGCGTTTAGGTGCTATTAAACAGCAAACATGCAGTCACACCAACTGCATTTAGGTGCTATAAAACAGCAAATGTGCAGTCAGACCAACTGCGTTTAGGTGCTATTTAACAGCAAACGTGCAGTCACACCAACTGCGTTTAGGTGCTATTAAACAGCAAACGTGCAGTCAGACCAACTGCGTTTAGGTGCTAGAAAACAGCAAACGTGCAGTCAGACCAACTACGTTCAGGTGCTATTTAACAGCAAACGTGCAGTCACACCAACTGCGTTTGGGTGCTATTAAACAGCAAACGTGCAGTCAGACCAAATGCGTTTAGGTGCTATTTAACAGCAAACGTGCAGTCACACCAACTGCGTTTAGGTGCTATTAAACAGAAAATGTGCAGTCACACCAACTGCGTTTTGGTGCTATTTAACAGCAAACATGCAGTCACACCAACTGCGTTTAGGTGCTATTTAACAGCAAATGTGCAGTCACACCAACTGTGTTTAGGTGCTATAAAACAGCAAACGTGCAGACAGACCAACTACGTTTAGGTGCTATTTAACAGAAAACGTGCAGTCACACCAACTGCGTTTAGGTGCTATTAAACAGCAAACGTGCAGTCAGACCAACTGCGTTTAGGTGCTATTTAACAGCAAACGTGCAGTCACACCAACTGCGTTTAGGTGCTATAAAACAGCAAACGTGCAGTCAGACCAACTACGTTTAGGTGCTGTTTAACAGCAAACGTGCAGTCACACCAACTGTGTTTAGGTGCTATAAAACAGCAAACGTGCAGTCAGACCAACTACGTTTAGGTGCTATAAAACAGCAAACGTGCAGTCAGACCAATTACGTTTAGGTGCTATAAAACAGCAAACGTGCAGTCAGACCAACTACGTTTAGGTGCTATTAAACAGAAAACGTGCAGTCACACCAACTGCATTTAGGTGCTATTAAACAGCAAACATGCAGTCAGACCAACTACGTTTAGGTGCTATTAAACAGCAAACGTGCAGTCAGACCAACTACGTTTAGGTTCTATTAAACAGCAAACATGCAGTCACACCAACTGCGTTTAGGTGCTATTTAACAGCAAACGTGCAGTCACAACAACTGCGTTTAGGTGCTATTTAACAGCATACGTGCAGTCACACCAACTGCGTTTAGGTGCTATTAAACTGCAAACGTGCAGTCAGACCAACTACGTTTAGGTGCTATAAAACAGCAAACGTGCAGTCAGACCAACTGCGTTTAGGTGCTATTTAACAGCAAACGTGCAGTCACACCAACTGCTTTTAGGTGCTATTTAACAGCAAACGTGCAGTCAGACCAACTACGTTTAGGTGCTATTAAACAGCAAACGTGCAGTCACACCAACTGCGTTTAGGTGCTATTAAACAGCAAACGTGCAATCAGACCAACTGCGTTTAGGTGCTATTAAACAGCAAACGTGCAGTCACACCAACTGCGTTTAGGTGCTATTAAACAGCAAACATGCAGTCAGACCAACTACGTTTACGTGCTATAAAACAGCAAACGTGCAGTCAGACCAACTGCGTTTAGGTGCTATTAAACAGCAAACGTGCAGTCAGACCAACTACGTTTAGGTGCTATTAAACAGCAAACGTGCAGTCACACCAACTGCGTTTAGGTGCTATTTAACAGCAAACGTGCAGTCACATCAACTGCGTTTAGGTGCTGTTTAACAGCAAACGTGCAGTCACACCAACTGCGTTTAGGTGCTATTAAACAGCAAACGTGCAGTCACACCAACTGCGTTTAGGTGCTATAAAACAGCAAACGTGCAGTCAGACCAACTGCGTTTAGGTGCTATTTAACAGCAAACGTGCAGTCACACCAACTGCGTTTAGGTGCTACTAAACAGCAAACGTGCAGTCAGACCAACTGCGTTTAGGTGCTAGAAAACAGCAAACGTGCAGTCAGACCAACTACGTTCAGGTGCTATTTAACAGCAAACGTGCAGTCACACCAACTGCGTTTAGGTGCTATTAAACAGCAAACGCGCAGTCAGACCAAATGCGTTTAGGTGCTATTTAACAGCAAACGTGCAGTCACACCAACTGCGTTTAGGTGCTATAAAACAGCAAATGTGCAGTTAGACCAACTACATTTAGGTGCTATAAAACAGCAAACGTGCAGTCACACCAACTGCGTTTAGGTGCTATTTAACAGCAAACGTGCAGTCACACCAACTGCGTTTAGGTGCTATTAAACAGCAAACGTGCAGTCAGACCAACTGCGTTTAGGTGCTATTTAACAGCAAACGTGCAGTCAGACCAACTGTGTTTAGGTGCTAGAAAACAGCAAATGTGCAGTCACACCAACTGCGTTTAGGTGCTATTAAACAGCAAACGTGCAGTCAGACCAACTACGTTTAGGTGCTATTAAACTGCAAACGTGCAGTCAGACCAACTGCTTTTAGGTGCTATTTAACAGCAAACGTGCAGTCACACCAACTGCGTTTAGGTGCTATTAAACAGCAAACGTGCAGTCAGACCAACTGCGTTTAGGTGCTATTTAACAGAAAACGTGCAGTCACACCATCTACGTTTAGGTGCTGTTTAACAGCAAACGTGCAGTCAGACCAACTACGTTTAGGTGTTGTTTAACAGCAAACGTGCAGTCACACCAACTGTGTTTAGGTGCTATAAAACAGCAAACGTGCAGTCAGACCAACTGCGTTTAGGTGCTATTTAACAGCAAACGTGCAGTCACACCAACTGCGTTTAGGTGCTATTAAACAGCAAACGTGCAGTCAGACCAACTGCGTTTAGGTGCTAGAAAACAGCAAACGTGCAGTCAAACCAACTGCGTTTAGGTGCTATTAAACAGCAAACGTGCAGTCAGACCAACTGCGTTTAGGTGCTATTTAACAGCAAACGTGCAGTCACACCAACTGCGTTTAGGTGCTATAAAACAGCAAACGTGCAGTCAGACCAACTACGTTTAGGTGCTGTTTAACAGCAAACGTGCAGTCACACCAACTGTGTTTAGGTGCTATAAAACAGCAAATGTGCAGTTAGACCAACTACATTTAGGTGCTATAAAACAGCAAACGTGCAGTCACACCAACTGCGTTTAGGTGCTATTTAACAGCAAACGTGCAGTCACACCAACTGCGTTTAGGTGCTATTAAACAGCAAACGTGCAGTCAGACCAACTGCGTTTAGGTGCTATTTAACAGCAAACGTGCAGTCAGACCAACTGTGTTTAGGTGCTAGAAAACAGCAAATGTGCAGTCACACCAACTGCGTTTAGGTGCTATTAAACAGCAAACGTGCAGTCAGACCAACTACGTTTAGGTGCTATTAAACTGCAAACGTGCAGTCAGACCAACTGCGTTTAGGTGCTATTTAACAGCAAACGTGCAGTCACACCAACTGCGTTTAGGTGCTATTAAACAGCAAACGTGCAGTCAGACCAACTGCGTTTAGGTGCTATTTAACAGAAAACGTGCAGTCACACCATCTACGTTTAGGTGCTGTTTAACAGCAAACGTGCAGTCAGACCAACTACGTTTAGGTGTTGTTTAACAGCAAACGTGCAGTCACACCAACTGTGTTTAGGTGCTATAAAACAGCAAACGTGCAGTCAGACCAATTGCGTTTAGGTGCTATTTAACAGCAAACGTGCAGTCACACCAACTGCGTTTAGGTGCTATTAAACAGCAAACGTGCAGTCAGACCAACTGCGTTTAGGTGCTAGAAAACAGCAAACGTGCAGTCAAACCAACTGCGTTTAGGTGCTATTAAACAGCAAACGTGCAGTCAGACCAACTGCGTTTAGGTGCTATTTAACAGCAAACGTGCAGTCACACCAACTGCGTTTAGGTGCTATAAAACAGCAAACGTGCAGTCAGACCAACTACGTTTAGGTGCTGTTTAACAGCAAACGTGCAGTCACACCAACTGTGTTTAGGTGCTATAAAACAGCAAACGTGCAGTCAGACCAACTACGTTTAGGTGCTATAAAACAGCAAACGTGCAGTCAGACCAACTACGTTTAGGTGCTATAAAACAGCAAACGTGCAGTCAGACCAACTACGTTTAGGTGCTATTAAACAGCAAACGTGCAGTCACACCAACTACATTTAGGTGCTATTAAACAGCAAACATGCAGTCAGACCAACTACGTTTAGGTGCTATTAAACAGCAAACGTGCAGTCAGACCAACTACGTTTAGGTGCTATTTAACAGCAAACATGCAGTCAGACCAACTGCGTTTAGGTGCTATTTAACAGCAAACGTGCAGTCACACCAACTGCGTTTAGGTGCTATTTAACAGCAAACGTGCAGTCACACCAACTGCGTTTAGGTGCTATTAAACAGCAAACGTGCAGTCAGACCAACTACGTTTAGGTGCTATAAAACAGCAAATGTGCAGTCAGACCAACTGCGTTTAAGTGCTATTTAACAGCAAACGTGCAGTCACACCAACTGCATTTAGGTGCTATTAAATAGCAAACGTGCAGTCAGACCAACTACGTTTAGGTGCTATTAAACAGCAAACGTCCAGTCACACCAACTGCGTTTAAGTGCTATTAAACAGCAAACGTGCAATCAGACCAACTGCGTTTAGGTGCTATTAAACAGCAAACGTGCAGTCACACCAACTGCGTTTAGGTGCTATTAAACAGCAAACGTGCAGTCAGACCAACTACGTTTACGTGCTATAAAACAGCAAACGTGCAGTCAGACCAACTGCGTTTAGGTGCTATTAAACAGCAAACGTGCAGTCAGACCAACTACGTTTAGGTGCTATTAAACAGCAAACGTGCAGTCACACCAACTGCGTTTAGGTGCTATTTAACAGCAAACGTGCAGTCACATCAACTGCCTTTAGGTGCTGTTTAACAGCAAACGTGCAGTCACACCAACTGCGTTTAGGTGCTATAAAACAGCAAACGTGCAGTCAGACCAACTACGTTTAGGTGCTATAAAACAGCAAACGTGCAGTCAGACCAACTACGTTTAGGTGCTATAAAACAGCAAACGTGCAGTCAGACCAACTACGTTTAGGTGCTATTAAACAGCAAACGTGCAGTCACACCAACTGCGTTTAGGTGCTATTTAACAGCAAACGTGCAGTCACACCAACTGCGTTTAGGTGCTATAAAACAGCAAACGTGCAGTCAGACCAACTACGTTTAGGTGCTGTTTAACAGCAAACGTGCAGTCACACCAACTGTGTTTAGGTGCTATAAAACAGCAAACGTGCAGTCAGACCAACTACGTTTAGGTGCTATAAAACAACAAACGTGCAGTCAGACCAACTACGTTTAGGTGCTATAAAACAGCAAACGTGCAGTCAGACCAACTACGTTTAGGTGCTATTAAACAGCAAACGTGCAGTCACACCAACTGCATTTAGGTGCTATTAAACAGCAAACATGCAGTCAGACCAACTACGTTTAGGTGCTATTAAACAGCAAACGTGCAGTCAGACCAACTACGTTTAGGTGCTATTTAACAGCAAACGTGCAGTCACACCAACTGCGTTTAGGTGCTATTTAACAGCAAACGTGCAGTCACACCAACTGCGTTTAGGTGCTATTTAACAGCAAACGTGCAGTCACACCAACTGCGTTTAGGTGCTATTAAACAGCAAACGTGCAGTTAGACCAACTACGTTTAGGTGCTATAAAAGAGCAAATGTGCAGTCAGACCAACTGCGTTTAAGTGCTATTTAACATCAAACGTGCAGTCACACCAACTGCATTTAGGTGCTATTAAACAGCAAACGTGCAGTCAGACCAACTACGTTTAGGTGCTATTAAACAGCAAACGTGCAGTCACACCAACTGCGTTTAGGTGCTATTAAACAGCAAACGTGCAATCAGACCAACTGCGTTTAGGTGCTATTAAACAGCAAACGTGCAGTCACACCAACTGCGTTTAGGTGCTATTAAACAGCAAACGTGCAGTCAGACCAACTACGTTTACGTGCTATAAAACAGCAAACGTGCAGTCAGACCAACTGCGTTTAGGTGCTATTAAACAGCAAACGTGAAGTCAGACCAACTACGTTTAGGTGCTATTAAACAGCAAACGTGCAGTCACACCAACTGCGTTTAGGTGCTATTTAACAGCAAACGTGCAGTCACATCAACTGCCTTTAGGTGCTGTTTAACAGCAAACGTGCAGTCACACCAACTGCGTTTAGGTGCTATAAAACAGCAAACGTGCAGTCAGACCAACTACGTTTAGGTGCTATAAAACAGCAAACGTGCAGTCAGACCAACTACGTTTAGGTGCTATAAAACAGCAAACGTGCAGTCAGACCAACTACGTTTAGGTGCTATTAAACAGCAAACGTGCAGTCACACCAACTGCGTTTAGGTGCTTATAAACAGCAAACATGCAGTCAGACCAACTACGTTTAGGTGCTATTAAACAGCAAACGTGCAGTCAGACCAGCTACGTTTAGGTGCTATTTAACAGCAAACGTGCAGTCACACCAACTGCGTTTAGGTGCTATAAAACAGCAAACGTGCAGTCAGACCAACTACGTTTAGGTGCTATAAAACCGCAAACGTGCTGTCAGACCAACTACGTTTAGGTGCTATTTAACAGCAAACGTGCAGTCAGACCAACTACGTTTAGGTGCTATTTAACAGCAAACGTGCAGTCACACCAACTGCATTTAGTTGCTATTAAACAGAACACGCGCAGTAAGAGTGACTGCGTTTATGTGCAATTAAATAGCACACGTGCATTAACAGCGACTGCGTTTCTGTGCAAATAAATTGCACACGTTCAGTAACAGCTAATGCGTGTATGTGCAATTAAATAGCACACGTACACTAACACCAAAGACTAAAGACTATGCAGGCAATACAACAAGTTAGAGCACTGCATCAAGCACAATCTCCTGCCTGACAAATACTAATAGCAGATCTAGCTATGCTATACAGTTTATAAATATATGTACAACTCCTAGGGATGTAGATATATTCTCTACAAACTGTAAATTTAACTATACTGACTAGCCTTCCTGATCTATCTATCTATCTATCTATCTATCTATCTATCTATCTATCTATCTATCTATCTATCTATCTATCTATCTATCTATCTATCTATCTATCTATCTATCTAGTAGAAAAGACACTGCGTCTCTATCTATCTCTCTCTCTTTCTCTAACTGTCTGACTGATCTGCTCTCATTAACAACCGCAAGACACTACACGAGGCCGCCTTGCAGGCTGCCTTTTATAGTGTGGGGCGTGTACTAAACCCCCTGAGCCATAATTGGCCAAAGCCACCCTGGCTTTGGCCAATTATGGCTCTTTGTTTTTTGCGCGCTGTGATTGGCCAAGCATGCGGGACATACAGCATGCTTGGCCAATCATCAGCGCTCAACGCCGCAGTGAATTATGGGACATTTTGCGTCACTCGAATTTGGCGCGAACGACCCGTTTTGTTCGAATTTCGACGAACGATCGAACGACCGATGTTCGAGTCGAACATACGTTCGTGTCGAACGCGAAGCTCATCCCTAGTGATAACAGGGCCAATCAGCACGGCCCAGACAGTAAATCAGGGGTCATGCAGTCTCACAGGACAGTCAGAGTGGAATGAAAGCTCCTCCTATAAAGCCTTAACCAGACACTGACAGAAGTCATAAGGCTGCTATATACTGCTGATGAGAAAAGGTATTTAGCAGTTTATATTTACTAAAATAATTGCCTTTCCATGTTCGGTCTACTGTGGGAGACCAGATATAGTGAATGCAGGATCCTGGGTTTAGTAACACTTTAAGGTATACCAAAAATGCAGCTCAGACAGCAATACGTGAATTTTTCTGGCTCTGTCCACCACAGTAATTATAATGCCGCGTACACACGATCACTTTTCAGCATGAAAAAAACCGTAGTTTTTCAACATGTCTAAAAAACAACGTTTTCCCAGCATCATCATTAAAACGATGTTGCCTACACACCATTATTTTTTAAAAATGATCTAGCAAAGCGCGTTGACGTACAACACGTACGACGGCACTTTAAAGGGGAAGTTCCATTCGCCTTTGGGCTGCTTTAGCTGATTCCGTGTTAGTAAAAGACGATTCGCGCTTTTTTGTCTGTTACAGCGTGATGAATGTGCTTACTTACCAGAACGAGCGCTCCCGTCTCATAACTTGCTTCTGAGCATGCGCAGTTTTTTTTTGTCGTTTTAGCCCACACACGATCATTTTTTACAACCCGAAGAACGGCATTGTTTAAAACGTCGCTAAAAAATGCAGCATGTTCGATTTTTTTTTTTTGTCATTTTTCAGAAACTGAAAAACGATGTGAAGCCCACACACGATCATTTTAAATTACGTTATTAAAAAACAAAGTTTTTTCCATGATGAAAAATGATCGTGTGTACGTGGCATTAGGGTTGCACTGATGCCACTTGTTTAAGACCAAGTACAAGTACTGATACTTTTTTTTATTTCATGTGACAGTGGCACTAATATACAGCACCGATAGGTGGCACTGATGAGTCGCGGAGTGTGTCAGTAATTTTTTTTTTTACCATTATTTTTTTTATTATTTTTAAAAAATTATATATTTTATAATGCTTTCTTTTGGGGGGGGGGTGGATGTTGGGATGTTGTCAGTGTTTTTTTTATTAAATTTTTAATTATTTTTACAATTTAACCTTTAAATAATTATTTATTACAGTTCTTCCTTTTTTTTATTTATTTTTTTCAGCCCTGTTGGGGGGGACTTTGGTGAGATATCAGGGGTCTAAACAGACCCCTGACATCTACCTTTTGAGACAGGAAAAGGGACCAAGGACACAGGAGACAAAGGCTCCTGTTTATTCATAAACTGAAGTGATCACTTAAGTGTGCATTTAGAAAAGGAAGGAGTTGGTAAATTACATATTTACCAGCTCCTTACTCTGCTCTCCATCTTGACAGATCTGGGATGAGGGGGTAACCGGAGGAGGACCCTGAGAGCTAGAAGAAGACACCGGGAGCCAGAGGAGGACCCGGACAGCTGACAGCCATGGAAGGGAGAGGAGGAGAAGTAGCTGGCAGCTTCCCAGGTCCTCCCCTGCTATACAGAGAGATTGGTGCTTGTAACTCCCTCCACCGCCGCACTGATCATCTCTGAGGCTTCCCAGCCCCCCCTGCTATGCTGTGGACTCTGGACCGGGTACAACAGGTATTGGATTAAGCATCGGAGCATTTGCACGAGTACAGGTACTCGTGCAAATGCTCGGTATTGGCACTGATAGCGATACTAGTATTGGTATTGGTGCAACCCTAGTAATTCTTATTTTCTGCCACTAGATGTTATAAGTTTTCTGTGGTGAATGGCATTCAGCCTGAAAGACTGAGGGCATCCTGTAAATCAGGGTTCCCCAACCCCCGGTCCACGGCCCACTGCCAGGCCGTGGCCTATTTGCAGCTGGGCTTCGAAGGCTGCACTGTGTGAGGTGCGGGCAAGCAGAGAGATGACATCTCTCACCGCCCGCCCAGATCACAGCACTTCCGCCCACACAGCAGGGCTGCTACACTGCGGCGAGGCGTGGGAGCAGAGAGATGAAATCATCTCTCGCTGCCCGCCCAAAACACTGCACTTCCGCCCACACAGCAGAGCCGCATTACCGTTGTTCTCCCTCACTGGCCTGTGCTGCCACCACGGCAGGTGACAAAAAAATCTAGTGGCAGATGGCAAACCACATCAGGTGATGTGGCAATCCACACCTGGTGGCAGGTGACATGGCAAGTAGCAATCCACACCTGGTGGCAGGTGACATGGCAAGTAGAAATCCACACCTGGTGGCAAGTGACGTGGCAATCCCTACCTGGTGGCAGGCGACATGGCAATCCACACCTGGTGGCAGGTGTTGTGGCAATCCACATCTGGTGGCAGATGACGTGGCAAGCGACAATCCACATCTGGTGGCAGGCAATGTGGCAATCCACACCTGGTGGCAGGCGAGGTGGCAAGCGACAATCCACATCTGGTGGCAGGCGACATGGCAATCCACATCTGGTGGCAGATGACATGGCAATCCACACATGGCAAGAGACAATTCACACCTGGTGACGTGGCAAGTGACAAACCGCATCTGGTGTCAGATTCTGCATTATGGTGAGTTTAAACTATTTCATTTTATATTACAATGCAATGACAGAAATAATGTGCTTCAATCATCCCAACACCATATCAGCCATTGTTCTGTGATGATTGAAGCACTAACACCAGTAATTTCCCCGACAAATTGCCCGCGAAAAGCTACATAACAATCCAACCCCCCGAGCCTTGGCCTGATTCTATTCCACAACGCCGGTCCTCGGTGGCAAAAAGGTTGGGGACCACTGCTGTAAATCCAGGGCATCATGTACCTGCCCCCTGAGGAGGCATCACCATGGTCCCCGACACTGTGTAATAATGCAGAGAAACATGCTGCCACCATCTTGTTGGCACCTCTCACTGCATCATCCACCCTCCCTTCGTGTCCCTCTTACCAAGAACAGGAGGAATCTACTTTACACAAATAGGAGAAGGGGAATAGCCAAACAAGGCTATCTGTTGAAATGAAATGTGTCAACAACTAGATTTCCCAATTCTGTTATGTCTGCAGTTCATTCATCTTATTGGGTTTATATCACCATTCCACACATCATGCTTTGTAAACTAGGTGGGAAAACTGGGTGCAAGGCCATTAGTGGTACAGTCCATGAAGGGGAGAAATAATGCTTTACCAAGGTGACATGTGATGAATGGGGTCTGTGTACCACATCAGTTAACATAAACCTTTGCACATCTCCAAATTTGTATTCATTTTTTTTTTTTTTTACAGTTTAAATTATTCAAATCTTAACACCTACAAAGCATAATTTTTGCTGTTAGATGAAATTTCCCCTTTAACTAATGCTGCCAATTATAGGAGGGAGGAGTCTGTATAAATAGACAAGCTTGCCAACTGCATTCAGAGACTTCCTGAAACTGGGATAACTTTCATCATAGAACAATGAGGTAAAATGCACGATTACGTTTCTTCACAAAATATTTTTCTGTTAATTCTTTCGCAACCTGTTGTATTTCAGTTATCTGTAACTGGGAATATATGTCTTTATTATTATTGTTGTTAAAAGATGTGATACTGTTGGTCATTTAAGGACACATTCTGTATCCTATTTTCGTACATGTTTATCTTAGGGAAGCTCGACTTATGCTGCCACACTGTGTATCGCTATGCTACACATTGTTAATGGTGGAATTTGTTTTGCAAGAGGCAACTTGCCGTACATGCAATAACTACAAAGTATACTTAAAGCATAATTAAACCCCAAAACATACTGGGGCAGATTCACAGAAAAAGTACGCCGGAGTATCAGCTGATACTCCGGCGTACTTTCAAATTTGCCGCGTCGTATCTTGATTTGGAATTCTCAAACCAAGATACGACGGCTTTTGGCATCGATCCGACAGGCGTACGACTTCGTACGCCTTCAGGTCGTAGGTGTAATTCTTCGGCGCCCGCTGGGTGGAGTTCTTGTCGTTTTCCCCGTCGGGTATGCAAATTAGCTGTGTACGGCGATCCACGAAGGTACGCGCGTTTGTCGCATTCTTTTACGTCGTCGCTAGTCGGCTTTTCCCGTCGCAAAGTTACGGCTGCTATTTAGGTGGTGTAAAATTAGACCAGCCATTTTAAAGTATGACCGTCGTTCCCGCGTCAAATTTTATTTTTATTTTTTGCGTAAGACGTCCGGGAATACGAAAGGACGTAACGCACGTCGCCGTTCAAAAAACACGTCGGGGCGCCGTAATTTCGCGCAAAGCACGGCGGGAAATTTCCAAACGGAGCATGCGCAGAACGTTCGGCGTGGGAACGCGCCTAATTTAAATGATACACGCCCCATTTGAATTAGGCGGGCTTGCGCCGGACGGATTTACGCTACACCGCCGTAAGTTTACAGGCAAGTGCTTTGTGAATCAAGCACTTGCGCTTAAAACTTGCGGCGGTGTAACGTAAATGAGATACGTTACGCCGCAGCGCAAGTACCTGAATCTGGCCCACTGTAAATATATAAATTTGCAGCTTACCAACTCTTAAATGTAATGGTTGGATTAGTTTTCTTTTTTAGGCATTTTCCCTTTATTATCATCTGGTAATCTGGGCAAAAATTCTGTTATTTATCAACTGCCTCTTAGGCCCCATACACACGATAGAATCCACCCCCTGAAAAATCCCAGCGAATGGGTTTCAGCGGATAGATCCTATGGTGTGTACACTCCAGCGGATCTGTTTCCGCGGATATTTATCCCCTGGGATGGATTCCAGCAGATCGAATATTTGCTGACATGCTAAACAAATCTATCTGCTGGAATCCATCCCAACGGATGGATCCGCTGGTCTGTATAGACTCACCGGATCCATCCGTCCGAAGGGATCCCCCGCATGCGTCGTAATGATTCGACACATGCGTCGAATTCCTTATATGACAGCGTCGCGCACGTCGCCGCGTCATAATCGCGGCGACGGCGCGACACGTCATCGCCAGAGGATTTCGGCGCGGATTTCAATGCGATGGTGAGTACTCTCCATCGCATTGGAAATCCGCTGAAATCCTCGAGAGGATTTATCCGCGGAAACGGTCCGCTGGACCGTATTTGCGGATAAATCCTCTCGTGTGTATGGGGCCTAACAGACCAAGCTTTCCAGACAAAGTAGCAGTTAGAGGGTTTGTAGGTGGAGTGCAGCGTGGAGTGGCGGAATAACACGCTCAGGTTCCAGTGTAGTTAAAGGACCTGTATTGAAATAATGCAGAGACTATTCACAAACAATCAAATATTGTGGCACTAAATTAATACAACATGATAGAAAATATACCGTACTTAATGTGCAAAAAATATAAATTAATGATATACATCTCAATTCATACAGTGCAAAAATGTGAAATTAATGCAGATTTACATTTCATATAAAATCACCAACATAATAAAATTAGTGTGTTGAAAAAACAATATTCAAATCCTATAAACAAATAATAAGTCCCAATTCATGAATTAAAAAAAATGGGTAATGTGCAACATCCCAAAAAAATATTAAGTGTATAGTACCATATCAAAGTGCAAGTGAATGCTGCTTGTATCCAATAAATATAAGCAATCCAAGAAATAGGTAATTGTAACATCCAATGCTGATCACCACAGTGATATCACCCATGATGTACAGTGCCTTGAAAAAGTATTTATACCCCTTGACATTTTCCACATTTTGGCATGTTGCAACCAAAAATGGAAATGTATTTTATTGTGATTTTATGTGATAGACCAACACAAAGTAGCACATAATTGTGATGTGGAAGGAAAATGAAAAATGGTGGGTGTTTCCTCTCAGATCACTGAGCTCCTGAACAGACTGAGGTGCAACCTGGCGGCACCGGATGGACCGAAACATAATGTCCCAGAGGTGTTCTTTTGGATTTAGTTCAGGTGAGCGTGGGGGCCATTCAATGGTATAAATTTTTTCATCCTCCAGGAACTGGCTGCATGCTCTCGCCACATGAGGCCGGCATTGTCGTGCACCAGGAGGAACCCAGGACCCACTGCACCAATGGGTCCAAGGATTTCATCCCGATACCTAATGGCAGTCAGGGTGCCATTGTGTAGCTTGTAGAGGTCTGTGCATACCTCCATGGATATGCCTCCCCAGACCATCACTGACCTACCACCAAACCGGTCATGCTGAATGATGTTACGGGCAGCATAAAATTCTGTGCGGCTTCTCCAGACCCTTTCAAGTCTGTCACATATGCTCAGGGTGAACCTGCTCTCATCTGTGAAAAATATGGGGCACCAGTGGCAGACCTGCCAATTCTGGTGTTCAATGGAAAATGACAATCGAGCTCCACAGTGTCCGGCAGTGAGCACAGAGCACACTAGAGGACGTCGGGCCCTCAGGCCATCCCCATGAAGTCTGTTTCTGATTGTTTGGTCAGAGACATTCATACCAGTGGCCTGCTGGAGGTCATTTTGTAGGGCTCTGGCAGTGCTCATCCTGTTCCTCCTTGCACAAAGGAGCAGATACCGGTCCTGTTGATGGGTTAAGGACCTTCTACGGCTCTGTCCAGCTCTCCTAGAGTAACTGCCTGTCTCCTGGAATCTCCTCCATGCTCTTGAGACTGTGCTGGGAGACATAGCAAACCTTCTGGCAATGACACATATTGATGTGCCATCCTGGAGGAGTTGGACTGCCTGTGCAACCTTTATAGGGTCCAAGTATCGCCTTGTGCTACCAGTAGTGACACTGACCCTAGGCATATGCAAAACTAGTGAAAAACAATCAGAAAAGATGAGTAGGGAAAAAAAATGTCAGACACCTCCACCTGAAAAAACATTCCTGTTTTGGAGGTTGTCTCATTGTTGCCCATCTAGTGCACCTGTTGTTAATTTCAATTAACAGCAAAGCAGCTGAAACTGATTAACAACCCCCTTTGTATACACCCCTCCCCCTCTGCTACTTAACTGACCAGATCAATATCCCAGGAGTTCCGATTCAAAAGTGTTCCTTTAATGTTTTTGATCAGTGTACAATGACCTCCATATAAGGGGGAATTTGCACTGACAACCATTGTCAAGGAGATTTGTACTGACCACCAATGTAAGGTGACACGTCCACACCAACCACCAATGTTAGGGGGGATTTACACTGACCACCGATGTAAATGAGGATTTACACTAACCACCGGTGTAAGGGCAATTCTTGCTCTTACCACTAATGTAAAGGGAAATGTACACTGATCACCAATGTTATGAAGAGTTTACACTGACAACCAATGTAATGGGGGATTTTACATCAACAGCCAATAAAGGGGGATTTCTACACTGACCACCAATGTAAAGGAGGATTTACACTAACCACCGGTGTATGGGCAATTCTTGCTCTTACCACTAATGTAAAGGGAAATGTACACTGATCACCAATGTTATGAAGAGTTTACACTGACAACCAATGTAATGGGGGATTTAACATCAGCAGCCAATAAAGGGAGATTTCTACACTGGCCACCAATGTGAGGAGGATTTACACTCACCACCAATTTAAAGGGGGCTTCTACAAGAACCACCAATGTAAGGGAGGATTTGAAACTGACCACAAATGCAAGTTTACATTTTTTACGAATGCCGCCTCTATTTACATATCAATGTGACGGTCTGCAACTATTTACATATTAATGCCACGGCTATTTGCATATCAATGCAGGTTATTTGAATGTGAACACAGGGTCTGCAGGTGAGTCATCTGTACATGGCAAAGGGCAGAGCTGGGCAGCAGCAACAGAACTTTACACTGAGCTATCGGGACACAGCAGGGGACTAAAACTTCAAGGGATGAGGGAATTTAAACTGAGATAGTTGGCATCTATGAGGCAGCTGCTTTGGGCCCCACAACAATGATGTGGCCCAGGACAGCTTCCCCTTTTTTGCCCTGCCTTAAAAACGGTCCTGGGTAGAGTACATTTTCATGACTGTCGCTGAGCGATTCGGTAATGTTTGCAGACTCGAAATGGTCCCAGAACTGATGAACTACATCTCAAACCTTTACTAAGGGTTATTTAGTAATGTTTAATAATTAATTAATCAGGTGAATTTAGTCCAGAAGTACCATATTTTCCAGAATTGTTCTTCCTTGTGGTTTGTTACGGCCATGAGTTCATCATTGCAATTTTGTTCATCATTAAAAACCACAAACCAATTGGAAGTTGTATCGTTTGCTTCCAATACACTGGAATGCATATCTTTTCTGCATTCAATAAATTAAAGTTTTGTTATGTTTTATTGGCAGTGGCATTTGTTGGCAGTGGTGTTAAATGAAGGAGGAATGCCTCTGGGTTATTGGGCATCTGTATATCAGTCAGTTGTAAGATTATTTATGTCACATGATTCCACATGGAAATTAAAAAGAAAGAAAAAAGGAGAATTGCGGTACAGTGCAGTGATCTCGCCAAACCACATCGCACACCAACTGCTGCATTATTACTTTTTCTCCTGTAGGTGGCAATATAACCTTACATTGCTTAGTTATTATTAAGCTGTGTGCCTCAATTGACAATGGAGAATTATGAAGTCCATTGTTAGGGTTTACATACTTTTTATAGCAAGAAAAAAATACAATAATAGAGTTTAAGCAAATATAGCAAACAGGTGATAACTAATGGCTCCATGGCACTTCGAAGGCTGTTCTGTCAGTTTCATAAATCTTTCTACAAAAACCTTAATTTTAGTGCTTTTGTCCACAAATTCCCTGTTCTGTGTCCCTTTCTTTGCATGCGGTGATCAGGAAACAATCTGAGGGACTGATGTAAAGGCAGGGATGAGAGAAGGAGCCTGTTCAAGAGTTTAATGCTAAATGCAATGCATTAGAAAGGAAAGCTGCCAGGTGCCTACACTGCTGAGGTTATCTCAATTTTAATAGCAGCTGGAGAGTGTTGTTGACTCAATACCAAAACCTACTTGCTAAATTAGGAACTAGCAATTTATTCAGGTTGAAAAAAAGACACAAATCCATCTGGTTCAACTAATAAAAGGGGGAAACAAAATCATACAATCCCATATACACAATCCTATACCCACATTTGATCCAAAGGAAGGCAAAAAACCCCATCAAAGCATGAGCCAATTTGTTCCAGCAGGGGAAAAAATTCCTTCCTGATCCCCTGAGAGGCAATCGGATAGTGCCTGTATCAACTTTACCTATAAATGTTCATATCCAGTTGTAAGCAGCTGTCAGTGATAGGGCAGTCTAGTGCTGCAAGAGCAAGTGGTAAAGTAATCGTATGTATTCACACTGCAGTGAGTTGTTATGTTTATGTATGTACTTATGTTAACACTATTGACCTCTATAGTGTCTCCAACACCATTTTGGAGGAGCCCTGTGTCCTGATAGGCCGCACAAGATCTCAAGAGATTTGGGCAGCCATTTTGGGGTGGTTTCTTTATATAGGAAAGCTCAGGCACGTTTTAGGCAGAACACGTGTGGATGCAGATAGGGACAGAGACCCTGCTTGTGAGGGAGAGCTAGGAAAAGCCAGGGAGAGTGTTCCGGCCTGTGAGGGATAGTTCAGGGGTCCTACGGAGTCCTGCAGTGGTAACCTTGGTCAGATAAAAGACTCCCAGCTGCTACGGGTAACGTTTTTCCAGCCTCTTCCAATACGCATTGTGTGCTGGGGTATATAGTGTGCCATTAAGTGGGAAGTGCCTGTGATACTCAGAAATCCACATCGCTTAGAACAACAGTATCTGTACTCCATATTTGTGCCACCATGCCTGGAGAGGAACTATTTGCCGTTCGATTGTAAAGACTGTTACTACTACCACCTCTTGGTAATAAACGTTACCTTGTTCAAAGAACTTTACGTGTGTCTCCCTCTGTGAATCGCCACACCCTCACCCCGCTTACACAGTTATATTATGTACATTTAGGAAAGAATTGAGATCGCTACTGAGCTAGCCAGAACCAGCTCTTGAGGAAGTCTATTCCACACTTTCACAGCTTTTACTCCAGACGTAAAGAGTCCCCCCCCCCCCCCTGTCCTCTGTGATAACTCATCACCATTATGGACCAATTATGTATTTATACATGTTGATCATATTCCCCCCTAAATCTCCTCTTCTCAAGAGAGAATACATTCAGTTCCTCTAATCTTTCATCATAGCTGAGCTCCTCTTTGCATTTTATCAGTTTGTTTGCCCTTCTCTGCACTTTCTCCAGTTCCCCAATATCCTTTTTGTGAACTGGAGCCCAAATTGAACTACATATTCCAGATAAGGTCTTACTAATGATTTGTACAGGGGTAAAATAATATCTCTCTCTCTCTCTCTGGAGTCCATTCCTCTATTAATAGAAGAATGGACCAAAGTACCCAGATCCTTCTCCACCATTGATTCCCCCAGTTGTACTTCTCCTAGTATGTATGATGCATGCATATTCTTAGCCCCGAAGTACAAAACATTACATGTATCTACATTAAACCTAATTTAGCGCATAGTTGCCCAATTAAACAATGCATTGAGGTCAGCTTGTAAGTTGGCGACATCCTGTAAGGAAGTTTTTCCACTGCACAGCTTGGTGTCATCTGCAAACACGGAAATTGTACTTTTAATCACAGACCCAATATCATTTATAAATATATTAAAATGTAAGGGTCACAACACTGAACCTTGGGGTATACCACTGATAACCTTAGACCATTCAGAGTAAGAGTCATTAACCATTACTCTATGAATTCTGTCTTTCAGACAGTTTTCTATCCATTTACAAACTGATATTTCCAAGCCTGTAGACTTTACCTTACACATTAGCCGCCTGTGGGGAATTGTGTCAAATGCTTTTGCAATGCTATGTCCACAGTCACTCCTCTGTCCAAGGTTATACTTACCTCCTCATAAAAAGAAAACCGATTTGTCTGACAATTTCTGTCTTTCATGAATCCATGCTGTCTGATGCTTAAAATACTTTTCCAGCAAGAACTCATCTATATGGTCTTTAATTAAACTCTGTAATATCTTCACAACTATAGAAGTTAAACTAACAGGTTTATAGTTACTTGGTAAAGACTTATACCTTTCTGGGTGGATGCCACTTGGTCCAGGTGCTTTATCCACCTTTATTCTGTCCAAATATTTCTGGACCATATCACTTTTGAGCCCTTGTGGATCATTTGGGGCTGTGTTAATACCATCCCCATTATGGACATGAGCTCCTCCATGCTTCTTTGTATACACAGATCTGAAGAAAGTATTTAATAGGGATGAGCTAAACACCCCCCGGTTCGGTTTTGCAGCAGAACGTGCGAAATAGGCAAAAAATTTGTGCGAACACACGAACATCATTAAAGTCTATGGGACACAAACGTGAAAAATCAAAAGTGCTTATATGCACGGTATTGCTATAAAAAGTGTTTGGGTACCCGGGTTCTGCCCCAGGGGACATGTATCAATGCATGTTTCCCCATCCCGCCCACCAATAGTGGCTGACCCTGTCTGACCTATCAGCCCCTATTATAATCTACCTCACCCCCCCCCCCTCAATCCTAGTTTAACCACTTGCCGCCCGCCAATGACAAATTGACGGCGGAAACGTGGTTGTAGAATCCTGACTGGACGTCATATGACGTCCTCAGGATTCTGAGCCGCTGCGATCGTTGTTGCAGGGTGTCAGTCTGACACCCCGCAACACCGATCAAGGTAAAGAGTCTCTCACGGAGACTCTTTACCACGTGATCAGCCGTGTCCAATCACGGCTGATCACGATGTAAACAGGAAAAGCCGGTAATCGGCTTTTCCTCACTCGCGTCTGTCAGATGCGAGTAGAGGAGAGCCGATCGGCTGCTCCTGTGACGGGGGGGGGGTGTGCTGATCGATTATCAGCACAGCCCCCCCGAGGATGCCCACTGGACCACCAGGGATGCCCACTGGACCACCAGGGATACCCACTGGACCACCAGGGATTAAAAAAATAAAAATAAAGGTATGTCACCCTAGACCACCAGGGATAGGGTTGCCAACTCATCCCTTTAAACAGAACACATATTAATTACACAGGTTCTGAGGCTAATTTAATGCAAATAAGGCACCAAGTGAGTTTAATTACCTCCTTAATCAGCCACAGAACCTGTGTAATTAATATGTGTTCTGTTTTAAAGGGATGAGTTGGCAACCCTAACCAGGGATGAGGACACAAAAAATGGATGCCAATCAGTGCCGCAATGGATGCCAATCAGTGCCCACAATGGGCATCACTGATTGGCAGGCATTGTTTGGCACTGATTGGCATCCATTAGTAAAACACATACAATAGTGCCCATCTATGCCCATCCGTGCCACCTATCAGTGCCCATCCGTGCCGCCTATCAGTGCCCATCCGTGCTGCCTATCAGTGCCCATCCGTGCCGCCTATCCGTGCCCAGCCGTGCCACCTATCCAAGCCCATCCATGCCGCCTATCCGTGCCGCCTATCAGTGCCCATCCGTGCCGCCCATCAGTGCCGCATATTAGTGCCCATCAATGGCACATCAGTGCCACCTCATTGGTGCCCATCAGTGCCGCCTTATCAGTGCCCATCAGTGAAGGAAAAAACGTACTTATTTACAATGTTTTATAATAGAAACAAAAAAAACACGTTTTTTTTTCTAAATTTTCGGTAATTTTTTATTTTTTTTTGCAGAAAATAAATATCCCAGAGGTGATCAAATACCACCAAAAGAAAGCTCTATATGTGGGTACAAAATGATAAAAATGTAGTTTGGGTACAGTGTAGCATGACCGCGCAATTGTCATTCAAAGTGCAACAGCACTGAAAGCTAAAAATTGGTCTGGGCGGGAAGGTGTATAAGTGCCCTGTATGGAAGTGGTTAAAAACTCCTATAGCCTTCCCATGAACCCCTTCCCCAGCACAGCAGACCCCCTGCAATCTAGGTGCAAACCATCCTTAGCATATAGGTTGTACCCCAAAGTGAGCATAGTGCTATAGAAACCAAAAGCCCATTAATAAAGACATTTTTCTATATTTTGCAAGCCATGACAAGAACAATTACATACCAAAAACAGTTCATTGCATTTAATATGCTAAATCATTCTTTGTGAAATGCAGGTTTACAGTTGCTTGAGTCATTATGAATATAAGACAAATATTTGCCCAGAATATAACAGAGAGCATTAAAATACAAACAAGAATATGATTTTTTGGCAGGATATCTTGGGGTGGTGAACAGGGCATTGTTAGTGCAGCCAATAAAGCTGCACAGACATTCAGATGGAACCACCTCATTACTGAGAAAGTGCGGACATTGTGCAGTTGACTGTGATCTTACCTGGTTTTGCTATCTTGCAGTCTCCACAGAATGGTGCTCTCTCGTTCATGGACCCTGGTGAAGCACTTTGAGGGGCCACCCAAATTGTCTGACTTCAAATTAGTGGAAACTCAATTGCAAAAGTTAAAAAATGGAGGTAGGTGTGTTTGTCTTCCTTAATAGAATACAGGATTATTCCATATACTGCACTTTATATCTGTTAGAACTTTTTTGGAAGGGTAAAGGCCATTATCCCATTAAACCTTTTAGCAACAATATTTCTGACACTTTTGAGTTAATAATGGATGAAATCTCATTGGTTCCTATGTGCTACTGCATGTGCTACATTATATTATACTGTATACTGTGTTAATATATACTATAGGCATTTTATGAATACTGTGATGCCCTGTACACACAACCGGTTTTTCCGTCGGAATAAACTCTGACAGTTTTTCTGATTGAATTCCGTTCAAGCTGTCTTGCATACACACACACGGTCACACTAAAATCCGACCGTCAAGAACGCGGTGACGTAAAACACTACGACGAGCCGAGAAAATTAAGCTCTATGCTTCCGAGCATGCATAGAATTGTTTCCGAGCATGCATGTTTTTTTTAATTTCCGACGGACAAAGTCCAATGGGGCATACACACGGACGGAATATCTGATGAAAAGCTTCCGTCTGACTTTTTCCGTCGGAAATTCCGCTCGTGTGTACAAAGCATTAGTGGTAAAACTCCCTCCGTAATTTAATTAGGTCTTTGCTACCTTATGATGACATAACACCAGTGGAAGTTCATCTCTAATGCACAAATATTTAAATATCAATTTACAACTATTATTCTGTAAAGCATATTATGCAGTACAATGCAAATGTTGTTTGAAGTAGTTGATAAAGTACACACATTTAGTCGTTTCTATTATGACGCGGTATACTGTTTTTGTCGATGTTGTATGCTGTCAACTAATTGAATGTATTTTCACGCGACAGAGGTGTTGATGGAAGCTGAGTGTTTTAGCGTGGACCCATACATGAGGTAAGAAATTATTTAATTATGTCATGATTAAAGCGGTTGTAAACCCGCATCAAAATTTCTTATTTTTTTTCTCCTGCAAGGCAAAAGTCATAATGAGCTAATATGCACCGCATATTAGCTCATTATGAAATACTTACCTCGGAACGAGGTGTGTAGAACTTACCTGGTTCACGCCGAGCGAGAAATCATCTTGACTCGGCGTGTCTTCCGGGTATCGCCGCTCCAGCACTGTGATTGGCTAGAGCGGTGATGACGTCACTCCCGCGCATGCGCACGGGAGATTTAAATTCGGCAAGGTCCGGCAGCTACCGGTCCTTTAGCCGAGGATCCCCCCTGCGCATGCGCCGCTGCAATCAGCGGCGCATTGCGAGGGGAATATCTCCTAAACCGTGCAGGTTTAGGAGATATTCTTTATACCTACAGGTAAGCCTTATTATAGGCTGAATTAAGGCCCATACACATGATCGGATTTTCCGACAACAATGGTCTGACGGACGTGTTTAATCGGACAATCCAATCGTCTGTATGCTCCATCAGACAATTGTTATTGGAATTTCCGACAACAAATGTTGGCTGTGCATGCTCTCAAATTTTCTGACAAAACATGTGTTCCTTCGGATCATCCGATCGCGTGTACACAAATCCGTCGGACTAAAATCCAAAGTACAAACACGCATTCTCCAAACTAATGCTAAACATCAGACAAAAACAGCAGAAGTTGCCCAAAGGGTGGTGGAAAAGAGCTGAAAAAACACGTGGTTTGGTGTATGTTGGCTGAAATTTTCTGCCTTCTGTATGCATACCAAGTTCACGGCCAACGCCCCTTGATAAAAATCCACGGAAAAGTCAGATGGAAGTCCCATCGTGTGTATGAGGCTTTAAAGTGATACCAAAAACTCAGTTTCCGGTCAGTTTCTGCACCGGAAACTGACCGGAAACTGACTGCATGGTGTGAACTAGAGCTAACTAGGGCCATTGGAATACATGGAAAAAACGCATTTTGTGCAGAAAAAAAGCACATGGAACTGAACGGAACTGCATCTGGTGTGAACTGACCCTTAATACACATGCTCTTAGCAAAAAATCCTAGGGGATAGAACTAACACTCTGGAAAGGTGACATTGTTAGCAATTAGCTTGCTTGCTACTAGATGGCTCTGATGAATAGTATAGGGAAACGGATAAATGGGTGTTAGGTCCCTTTTAGAGGAAATCCTCCTCTAGTGAGATAGTGGGTGTAGTTAGTACCCATATAAATGTGTGGGAGGTACCTAGCGTATGATGGGACATGGGAGCCAAACACTCCAGAGCTATCTGGATGTAGTTGGTTACTATTCTAGGGCCCCTCAACAGGGCTGAAACTGCAGGGGAGGTGGTAGGAACAGCTGTAGTCTTCCTGACTCCTTTGAAGGCTTTTTAGGCAAGGCTGGGGTCCTCTGATGTGAATGCTGGTGACACCTGGTGGAATGAGTTTACATCTGGGAGCGGACACGGGTGGGTAGAGCTATGGAACAAGACTTTGGTAGAGAAACTGGTATACTAATGAGGGCACCTTGATTATCATACTCGGTGAACGAAGCTGAAATCTGTGGATTTAGTATACATGAGAGAAGTGGTCCCAACTCTGTGGTACTCCCAAAGAGAGACAGTGTCCATGAAAGATGGATTACAAATTGTGTGTTGGTGTTCTGTGCTTAAATGACAACTACAGAATGTCTACTCTACTACTGTATGATGTTACATACCAAGGAATTCTGTTATTATGTCAATGTGATGTCAGATACCATGAAATTCCTACAAAGTTATAGTAAAGTGTGGAAAATGCAGTTTGTGTGTGGACAATCCCTTATTCCTAAATATTAAGGCCTACAGCTGGGAATGTCAGGAGTGAGCCTGTGGCCAGGAGTTTGACGCAATATGTCAAATGGTTCCATAAACAATGGGCGGGTAGTTGTCTTATCCAAGAAGAACTGGGGCAGAAACAGTTTGACACCAACACCTAGCCAATCACAAGCCCCCTTACAACATTTATATTTATTATATTCCCAAACCATGCCTCTAAACAAGGAAGTTGTGTGAGATATATAGTATAGTATATTCATAACTCAGTGATTGTCCTTCCAATACTGAATAACCGTAACAGGCAGAAGCAATCAAGCCACTTACATAGACTCAAGAATCAAGACTTACATAGAAAAAGCTAAACACTGTTCGGCCTTGGTACAGCTAGGTGAAAAAATATTAATTTTAATTAAAGACAGAACAGCATAGGTCAGGGTCCCTACAGGACTTGTACGGTATGTCAGAAGTCCTTGAATAATAAAGTACCAAGATTGCCCACAATATTCAATAAGATTCTTTTGTGTTACTCACTTGCACTAATAGAAAAATAGCATGTAAATGTGTAAAACATGTAAAGCTGCCTCAGATATTTCTGTGATATCCTAAACATGGCCAATTTTATCATTGTACTAGGCCATACAGTAAGAGAATGATGAAGGAAGGAGACATCATGATGGGAACTCAAGTTGCAAGGTAACATTTTATTATGTCTTCTGGCTGCGTAATTCATGGAGTTTTTCTATTAGTGAAAACAGTCATAAAAGTATCCTATTTCTTGGTAAGAATGAACATAGGATACATTAATGATATATCTAAATTTGCTATATTTTTTTTAATCTTATTACATAACATCATTTGAAAATGTAAGAACACCCCATGGAAATTGTTGATTTTTTTCTATATGCAATAACAGTACCTAATCGGTAAAGGTGATATACTTGAAAAAATTACTTAAAATTGGCATGGTGTTTTAAATCGTATAATTGAAACTAACAAATTTGCAAATTTGTCACCTGGAAAAAATAAGTACAGTATACCTCAACATTTACCACTATTTCATGAAAAAAAAATCATGAAAGAAGAATCAGGTGTTCCAGATTAGGCACTGATTATTACAACCTTCTTTAAAGGTGGCCACACGATAAGAATTTCGATCGAAAATCCAAAACGAATGTAAAATCGACCGATTTTCGTATCATTAGTGTGCTTGTTCGACACACGATTTTCGTACGACAGCCGAAATTTCGAGAACCAACATGTTGTGTTTTTTTTTTCAAAAAACTTCCAAAATTCGTATCGCTAATGGTAGAGTTGGACGATTTGACCTAAGAAACAGAACTGCGCATGATCCCAAGAAAATTCAAACCGGAAGGAAAATATACCGAAAAAAACACGAAAGAATGTTCGTATAGAAAGAAACAATGATATTAATTCATAAAAAACTGTAGTCCACACCAAATTCTAAAGAGGTGCCAAGTCTGCAAGAAAAGTAAATAAATGATTGTGCATATATATATAGTTTCTTTCACACCTTTCATGACATGACATGAAAAAATATAAAGAAAGCAGACAATAATGACATTTGCTATAAACCACAATTGTGTTTAGAAAAAGTCTGCAAGTATGCTTCAGTCGGGAGGTGCCGAGAAAAGTGTACTAAACCATAAATTCTGTGCATCTGTAATGGAAATTGAAATAAATGTATAACATCTATGGGGGACCCTGGCCTGGCCTGCTCTAAGCACTCTTTATATAAATATTTTTTTAAAATATAGACATTTGCGCCACTGGTCAGTATTTTTATGCGAATAGGCACATACACCACACTCCCTTAACTAAAATAAAGGTAAAAGACCCTTTACGCATGTGTACACATACCCATAAATATGTGTGAATATGTGCAAATACACCCCATCCTTTTTTTTCTGCCAGCAATTTCTGATGTTTATATCAGTACAGTGTGCAAGTACCCTGAAAAGTAATACTAATGCCTCACGTTTTTTCTAGTATAATCACATTTCTATGCACAGATTGAAGAAAAGGAATACAATAAAGAGAAACACTTTCAATTTGTAGTGATCACCATTGTAGCCTTTGGATTCCTATGCACGGCTTCCCTGAGCTTCCACGCACTCAACAATTCTTAGAATATCCTCTAATCCCCCCTACTTATGTGCACGTCAGTGTCATAGCTTGGCCAAAACTTTCAAAATAATACTTGTAGCCCTAGTATAAAAGCTTGTTTCTTTCCTTGCCTAAACCTTAGTAAAGTATTATGGACCTAGCCCTATGTCCAGCTAGTGCCAAATGTTGTGCTATCACATGTACATCCATTAATACACAATAGAGTTCTTTGTAAAAATTTGAATACACAATCTTTTTAATCAACCTATATTGTATTACATCTTTAGGGTTTTGGAAAGCAAAGACGCAGCATTTCCAGTTGGTAGTTATGCTATATCAAATGCTGGCTGGACTACTCATTCCGTCTCTCAAGGGAAGGACCTGAGTCCTCTACTGCCAAACTGGCCTGACCATATCCCCAAGTCCCTGGCTCTTGGAACAATAGGAATGCCTGGGTGAGTAACTACAATCTATAAATTAATCGTAAAGCTGATCTGTAGCCTTTGCTAAAAAAGACATAATAATATCTCTAATGCAGTTGATGTTGTTAAATGTATTTATCACTTGTGAATTCCAAAGCTTTGTATTTGAGATCAATTGTAGTTTATTCCACTGATAGCTAGTAGATAGCAGATAAAGGTCTGTTGCAGCTGTGCAGAAAAGCCCCTTGTGAATTTAGAACAGTGCAGCCAAAGGCAAGCACCAAGCTGTGTTAGAATGTAGCATTTACAGATCATGTAGTGGGGCATGATGAGTGCATTTTCCTGAATCCCTACCCAAAACCAATGTCTGTATTATCAATATGCAACCAGACAGCAATTTCATGGCAGAAATGAAAGCCAATAAAGAAAAAATAGGTGCAAATTTAGAATCAATAATGCAAAACAGGTTCACAATGTCAAGGAGCACATATACAAGCATGATCAGAAGTTTGCATACCCTGGCATAAATTGTGAGATTTTGGCATTAATATTGAAAATATGTCTGATCATGCCAAAAAACTGTCTTTTATTTAAGGATCACAATCACATGAAGCCATTTATTATCACATAGTTTTTTGGATCTTTTTTAAATCATAATGATAACAGAAATCACCCAAATGACCCTAATAAAATGTATACATACCCTGGAATGTTTGGCCTTGGTACAGACACAGAAGGTGGCACACACAGGTTAAAATTGCAATTTGTGGCTTTTTAAATCACAATTAGTGTCTGTGTATAAATAGCCAATAAGTTTGTTAGCTCTCACATGGATGCACTAAGCAGGCTAGACACTGAGTCATGAGGAGGTAGAAAAGAACAATCAAAAGACCTGCGTGACAATGTAATAAAACTTTACAAAGATGGAAAGGGATATAAAAAGATATCCAAAGCCTTGAATATGCCAATACAGAAAAAAGGAAAAATACTGCGCTCCCTAATGGTGACTAAACACAATAAAAAATACAGATGATAAATATATAGTATTGAAATGCATCTGGCCTATCGGCAAGTGCAATAATAGAAATATAAAGCAGCAGTGAAAAAATGTGCGACAACACAAATAATTAGACAGAGGAAATAAGAAAAACTGCGCTATAAACCAACATGTGAAAAAGAAAATTTGAAGAAAATCTTGAAAAAAATGCCATATTTTCCGGCGTATAAGACGACTCGGCGTATAAGACGACCCCCTAATTTTCCAGGGAAAATTTTGGTTTTGGGATATACTCGCCGTATAAGACTACCCCCTTCCTACTAGTCTTTCTGGAAGCTGAGGGTTAGCCAGAACAACCGCTGACAGGAACAACCGCTGACAGAGACAGGCTTTTTTTCAAGCCTCACTATGTCATTACATGCCCCCACTGTGCCATTACATGCCCCCACTGTGCCATTACTTGCCCCCACAGTGCCATCACATTACATGCCCCCACAGTGCCATCACATTACATGCCCCCACAGTGCCATCACATTACATGCCCCCACTGTGCCATCACATTACATGCCCCCACAGTGCCATCACATTACATGCCCCCACAGTGCCATCACATTACATGCCCCCACAGTGCCATCACATTACATGCCCCCACAGTGACATCACATTACATGCCCCCACAGTGCCATCACATTACATGCCCCCACAGTGCCATCACATTACTTGCCCCCACAGTGCCATCACATTACTTGCCCCCACAGTGCCATCACATTACTTGCCCCCACAGTGCTATCACATTACTTGCCCCCACAGTGCCACTTCCCCCCCACTGTGCCATCACTCACGTTTTGCAGGCCGGTGACAGTCTCCGTCTGCTGCAAGCGTCCATGATTTCAAAGCCACGCCGTCTTCTCAGCGTGTCCTGTGATTGGCGGAACACAAATTTTCCCAGTAGCGCCTCTGTTCTGTGTTCCGCCAATCACGGATGCCTTCTCATCTCGTCCGAGGATGAGAAGGCATCCGTGATTGGTGGAACACAGAACAGAGGCGCTGCTGGGAAGATTTGTGTTCCACCAATCACAGGACACGCTGAGAAGACGGCGCGGCTTTGAAATCATGAACGATCGCAGCTGCACGGAGACCGTACCCGGCGTATAAGACGACCCCCGACTTTGGATGCATTTTTTTGCATCCAAAAAGTCGTCTTATACGCCGGAAAATACGGTATGTAAAAATATGAATACCACATTAAGTAGTAGAAAATTAGGGGTTCTTTTGATACCAAGCCAAGGTCAGGTAGACCAAGAAAGTATGCAGCCACAACTGATGGAAGATTTGCTCAGGATACAAAGAAAACCCCACAGGTCCAGGAGAAATACGGCTGCCCTCCTAAAAGATGGTGTGGTTATTTTTAGGGGCACAATTCAACGATACTTGAACAAAAAAGAGCTGCATGGTTGAGCTACCAGAAGGAAGCCTTTACTGTGTCAATGCCAGAAAAAAGACAATGAGGCATGTCAAGGTGTTGTTGGGCATATTGTAACCAGGATTTTTTTGTGGAACTTGTACTGTAAAGGCTTCTTTCTGGCAACTTGACTATGCAGCTCTTTTTTGTTCAAGTAACATCGTATTGTGCTCTTTAAAAAAAAACACACCATCTTTTTTCCAGATCAGCCTGTATTTTTCCTGAAGTAACTTGTGGGTTTTTCTTTGTATCCCAAAAAGGTTCTGTGGCAGTTGTGGCTGAAATCAATCTTGATCTACCTGACCATGACTTGATACCAAGAGATACCAAAATTTTTCATTTCGTATAAAGCGATTAATCAGTACTGACTGACATATTTATGGCTTTGGATATCTCTTTATATCCTTTTCCATCTTTGTAAAGTTTTATTACTATTATTGCCCAAATTTCATAATTTCTGCCAGGGTTACAAACTTTTCTGCACAACTGCACAACTGTACACTGCAGAATAATACAAAATAGACTATAAAAGCTACACAAACATCTACTCACAAAAAATTCTCTCTCACCCAATCAGGGTATCATGAAGCTGAAAAACATACTCTCTGCAAGAGTGGGCAATTAGTGGTCGATAGTCCAAATAAAGATATGGCACCTCATCCCTTAAATTGAATAGAGAAGGGGATGGAGGGGTATGGGATTATTGCTTATTATTATTATTATTAGTGCCTGAATAGAGACCAAACAAAGGCCGATATACAAAAATAGAAAAAGTTTTATTTGTTACATAAAAATAAAAGAATTTAGTTAAAACATAGGAGCAATGTACATATATTGTACATATATTGTGGGAGCAGTACTCTCTGTAAGACTCTACAGCAACAGAGTCAAGCTGAGAAGTGGAACCCCCACTGGAACTAGAGTACATTGGTAGCCATTGAGGAGGGGCCCCTCACAGTAGATGTGTCTTTCTAGGAAACTGCATGCCATTAGATTCTGGCTAACTTGTCAGTTCTGACATGGAGGGCCTCTCACCTGGCTACAGATCACATGCCCAGCTACCTCTGCCTTGTCAAGTGTGGCCTGTCTGACTCTTGCTGTCGAATCCCCCGAGTTGCTGCTATTCAGCCATCTGAATGTAGCCTTAAACTGATCTTTTCTTCAACATAATTACAATTTGATCAGATAAATATATACAGTAGATTAACAGAAACAGGCTGCTAGAGTGGCAACAATAACTGTAATTGACTGGAAAATGTCAGGCTAGGACGTTTTAAATTAAACACCTGATTGGTTGCTGGGCTCAACAGACCTATCTAAACTTCTCCTTCAGCTTTTTCCTACTGATTGTAATTATGTTTGATATAAAACCCAGTTTTAGAATTTTTTAGGGCCCATTCACACTTGTGCATTTTGGCAAAATGCCAAAAAACATGTATGTTAACACCCACTCCCACAAAGCACCTGTTTAGTCTACAGTGGTTTGGGGTGGGCTTCATTGTAACTGGCACCCCAATGTACTGTACAGTGGAGTGCAGTGCACAACGCTACACAAAATAAAAGAAGGGCTTACCACTGCTAATTAGTGTTTTAAGGTGCAGGTTCCAGGGCACCAGCTTGCTTGGCTTTGCATTCAGGGTATCTGTTCAGACTTCAATGGTTGTATGGCCATTTCAAGTCAGTGAAACTATTGTAAGTAAAGCAAGGATCAGTATGATGACCATTTACAATTAATTATTTTTTCATGGCAGATCCCATTATTCTATCATTAATGATTCCCTTTATAAATATACATTATTTGTCCCAGTACATAGTAAATAAACGTCCTCTACATATCCATTTCCCGCACCTAGGAAATAGGGGCGTAAGCATTGATTATAGAATAGTTCTAGTACCGCTCATAACTTATTTTACCAAAGAGTCTTCTTTGACTTTACATTTCTACAGCTCACCTCTGAATATTGTGCTCACTTTTATATGCTGTATCATTCTTATACTCCAAACAGTTTAACGGCATACTTTGGTTTACGTGAGATCCTCTTTGCAAAAAAAGGTGAAATACTTCTTATCAATGGAGCAGCTGGAGCTGTGGGATCCATAGCTGGCCAAATAGGAAAAATCCTTGTGAGTAACTTTATTATTATTAGCCCTTTTCTACTGTATACATTACAGCTGTCATATTATTTAACCAGCTACTCAATAGGCTAATATAGCTATTATTGTAATGTTTAAAGTGTAAAGATTTGATGATTAACCACTTACAGACCAGAAGATTTGCCTGCTTGACCACTTGCCATCCCGGCCATTGTAGAATGACGGCCACAAGGTCTACAATGCCGGAAGGCCGTCTATTAACGTCCTCGGCTCCTGTCGCCCACTGGGGGGTGCGCACACCCCATCACTCAGATGCCAGTGCACGTGCCTGGCAGTCACGATGTCCGCCAGGTACCCGCAATCAACAGTTACAGACACAGGGACGTGGATCTCTGTGTATAAACACAGAGATCCACGTCCTGTCAGGGAGAGGAGACTGATGGTGTGTTCCTTGTACATAGGGACAACCATCGGTCACCTCCCCCAGTCAGTCCCCTCCCCCCACAGTAAGAATCACTCCCAGGGAACACATTAACCCCTTGATCGCCCCCCTAGTGGTTAACCCCTTCCCTGCCAGTCACATTTATACAGTTATCAGTGCATATTTATAGCACTGTTCGCTGTATAAATGTGAATGGTCCCAAAAATGTGTCAAAAGTGTCCGATGTGTCCGCTGTAATGTCGCAGTCCTGACAAAAATCTCAGATAACCGCCATTACTAGTAAAAAAAAAAAAAATGTCATAATTCTATCCCCTATTTTGTAGGCGCTATAACTTTTGCACAAACCAATCAATATACGCTTATTGCGTTTTTTTTTTAACAAAAATATGTAGAAGAATATGTATCGGCCTAAACCAGGGGTGTCCAAACTTTTTTCAAAGAGGGCCAGATTTGATGTAGTGAACATGCGTGAGGGCCAACCATAAGTGTGTTCGTTCGAGCAACTAATACACAGCCCAACAAGAATTCTCTTGCCTTTGTGGCTGTGTGCGGTGAAGAGATGAGCTCCGGCGTGTTATTTGGATATACCGTATTTATTGGCGTATAACACGCACCTTCATTTTAAGAGGGAAGTTTCAGGATAAAAACTTAGGGGCAGATCCACAAAAGAATTACGCCGGCGTATCTATCTATTAGGGATTTGCGTAAAATGACGTCACCGTCGTAAGCATTGGCTTGTTCCGGTTTAATTTCGAGCATGCGCACTGGGATACCCCCATGGACGGCGCATGCGCCGTTCAAAAAAAACGTCATTTACGTCGGGTCACGCCGTATTTACATAAAACACGCCCCCTTCACATCCATTTGAATTCCGCGCCCTTACACCGCCAAAGATACACTACGCCGCCGTAACTTACGTCGCGTATTCTTTGAGGATTCAGAAAAAAAAAGATACGCTACGCCCGGCGGAGAGAAGCGCGATCTACGTGGATCTGCCCCTTAAATTTTAAATAAAGAACCGTGAAGAAAAATAAGGGTCAGTGCCCATCAATGCAGTCTCACCATTGCCATGAATGCAGCACCCCCAATTTCCATGAATGCAGCCAGCATATATATCTTTTGTGGCCCCAACGTTGGGAGATCGTCGGGGGCCACAAAAGATATATATGTCCAAATAACCAGGTGGGCCGCTCAAAACCAGAACCAGACTTTGGACATGCCTGGCCTAAACTAAGAAACTTTTTTAAATTGGGATATTTATTATAGCAAAAAGTAAAAAATATTGTGGTTTTTTTTTCAAAATGTATGCTCTTTTTTTGTTTATAGCGCAAAAAATTCAAAACACAGAGATGATCAAATACCACCAAAAGAAAGCTCTATTTGTGGTAAAAAAAGGACGTAAATTTTGTTTGGGGGCCACGTCGCACGACCGCACAATTGTCATTCAAAGCGTGACAGTGCTGAAAGCTGAAATTTCACCTGGGCAGGAAGGGGGTATATGTGCCCAGTAAGCAAATGGTCAATGACCAGGCCATTTTTTTAGATACGGCACTGCGTCAATTGCAACACTGACAATCGTGCGGTCATGCGATGCTGTACCCAAACAAAATTTAAGTCCTTTTTTTACCACAAATAGAGCTTTCCTTTGGTGGTATTTTATCACCTCTGCATTTTTTTTTTTTCGCTATAAACAAAAAAACAGCGCCAATTTTGAAAAAAAATTACAATATTTTTAACTCTTTGCTACAATAAATATCGCATATTTTTTTTAGAAAATCACATTTTCTTAATCAGTTTAGGCCAATATACATTCTTCAACATATTTTAGGGTTAAAAAAAAACGCAATAAGCGTATCTACAAACTATGGGAAAGATTTATGGCATTTTTATAATTATTTTTTTTTTGCTAGTAATGGTGGTGATCTGCGATTTTTAGCGGTACTGCATCATTGTGGCGGACAGATCGGACACTTTTGACACATATTTGGGACCATTGACATTTGTACAGCGACCAGTGCTATAAAAATGCACTGATTACTGTGTAAATGTCACTGGCAGGGAAGGAGTTAACACTAGAGGGCGATCAAGGGGTTAAATGTGTTCCCTATGAGTGTTTCTAACTGAAGGGAGGAGGGGACTGACTGGGGGAGGAGACATATCGATGTGCCTACTTAGTAGGAACAAACAATATGTCTCCTCTCCCCTGACAGAACAGGGATTTGTGTGTTTACACACACACACACATCCCCGTTCTAGCAATCGTTCCCATAATCGCGGGTGTCAAGCCATGCGCATTAGGTCCCCCTGCCGTGCCACGGACATGTGCGCGTGCCTCCGGCGGCTCTAAAAGGAGATGATGAGCTCATACGGCGATTCACGTGAACATGACACTTTACCAACGTATATATCAGCGCAAGCCGGTTGACAAGTGGTTAATAGTGAACAACTCGTCAGGATCAGAGGCATAAACAGTTCAGTAAATGTAAGTAAGTCCTCTTTACTTGTCAGCAAACATAAAAATAACAGGCTTTGACTTCAAGTTTAGCTCAAGCAAAACAGGTGGAGCGTCTCATGAGTACAATACACAGTCCAATATACTGTATATGATTCCCAGCATGTTCAGCTACAGCACACAGTGGGGAAGATTTGCTAGAACTGGTGCACACAGAATCTGGTGCAGCTGTATGGATGAAACCTCATGCCAAATGTATCAATAAAAAAATGCCATGGAGTTGTCCCCCTCCCCGCCAATCCATACCAGGCCCTCTGCAAAAAAAAGAAAGAAAAACAGTGTGGGGTCCCCCCAAGACCATATCAGACCCTTATCTGGGCATACAGCCCAGAAGGTCAGGAAAGGGGGGAGGAGTGAGAACACAATCTAAAAATGTAAATTGGGCCTTAGCAGAACTCTAATGCCCCGTACACACCATCACTTTATGTGATGAAAAAAAACGACATTTTCTGTGAAGTAAAAAATGACATTTTTGAAACTTCAATTTTCAAAGACGAAGTTGCCTACACACCATCGTTTTTCTCACAATGTTCTAGCAAAGCGAGGTTACGTTCACCACGTTTTTCCATTGAAGCTCGCTTCATAAGTAGCTTCTGGGCATGCGCGGGTGAAAAAACGTCGTTTTAAACAACGTTTTTTACTACACACGGTCAATTTCTGTGAAGTAAAAGTTGACGTTTTGGAAAACGACACATAAAATTGAAGCATGCTTCAATTTTTTTTGGTCGTTTTTTAGAAGACATAAAACGACGTTTTCCCCCACACACGGTCAATTAAAGTGACGTTTTTAAAAACGTCATTTTTTTTCATCACATAAAGTGATGGTGTGTACGCGGCATAAGGCCCATTCACACTGTTAAAGTGTTACTAAACCCACAACAGTAAAATCAGTCTGTATATGTAGTAAAGCATACTTGTTATACTCACAGAGGAACCTAAAGGGTTAATCCTTCTCATTGTGTAAAAAGGTTGTTTGATCCTGTCTTCTCTGACCCTCCCTTTCTTCTGCAGTTCCCAGTCCATTTGCTGATAGCACAGAGCCCTAAAAGGCACTCTGCACATGCTCAGTTTGGTGTGTATTGCTAGAGAGTGCATCGGCACAGGTCCAATTGGCACTGTCCAGACAGACGGTCAGGGATCATGCAGCCATATACTGTAATATAGTAATAAAAACAACTCCTACAAGCATTAACCAGCGCTCAGTCGAATACTGGTAGAAGTCATAAGACTGCTATATACTGCTGATAAGAAAGGGTATTTAGCAGTTTATATTTACTTAAATATTTGCATTGCCATGTTCTGTGTACTGTTGGAGACCAGATATAGTGAATGCAGAGTCCTGGGTTTAGTAACACGTTAAGGTCAGGTGTGTTGTGTCAACACAAATGCATTAGGCTGAATGTTAATGTGTGTTTCATCAAAAAAGCTGCTTACAAACCTTTGTGGTGGGGGGCATTGGTGCCCAGTAGGGTCTGGGGGGATGCATATTGGTGCTTAGTGGGGATGGAGCAAACAATAATGCTCACTAGCAGCAGGTGGAGGGGAAAACATTGCTTCTCAGTGGGGCTAGGGAGGAACATTGATGATAAGTGGAGGCTGCAGGGTGACTTCTCAATGGTGAATGCAGTTGAACTGTGGTGCTCAGTGGAGTTGGGGCAGAAACAGGTGCTCAATGGGGTCTTAAGGGAACATTGGTGCTCAGCAGGAGCTAGGGTAACTTTGGTTCTTAGTAGAAACTTACCTTACCCCACACCACAGCTCTCTCTCTCTCTCTGCTGATGGAAATATGTGATTGCCTTTTTCGCACAGCTTCCAGAGTTCAAGTCCTCTTTAATACAGTTCCAGTATAAAAGATACACAGTAACAATTGAGTACTGTCCATGATACTTTTTTTATTTGCATTAACATACAATTTTTAAGGACAAGCTTTCGGGGGACTGTATGTCCCCTTTTTCAAGGTCAGAGCAGAACCTGAGTACTAAAAATAATGGTGAAAATATATGCGCTATAACACGTAAAAAACAATAAATCAGCAGTCAGCATCAATTTGCTGATTCCAAATTAAAACATTTATCTAGATAATATGCAACGCTTATTAATACAAAAAAATGAATTCATAAAAGAGTCCATATAGCACAAATGCCAAAAGATGGAAATCCCTGCATCAACTTCAGTGTGATGACCCGGCACCCCTATGAATAGGCAAATCTCCTTACCAGAGGGAATGGACCCTCACATTATAGAGTTGTCAATCTCGCCTTGCTGTTATCAAAGAGTAGACCTCTATCCAAGGAGCTGTACTGCACATCACATGGATTATTCCCAATAAGCCTTAAAAAAAAAAGTGCTTAACGGACAACCATGGATATCTCCAATAACCGACACCTTGATAGGTAGCTTCATGCGATGCTGATAATATTTACCTCGCAAGGGCAAGAAAATACCATAATGCAGTAGGTTCTTAAAATCCAGTAATCGTTTTATTCAATAAAATGCACTCACATGTATACAAACAAACCTTTTGCGTTTCAAAAGGAAAATTCCAAGATGGCCGCGGCATCCGTTGTGCTTGCGTCATGCGTAGGGTACTTGAGTACTGCTCAGAACTTGAAGAAGAGCACATACCTGGAAAGCTTGTCCTGAAAAATTGTATATTAGTGCAAATAATAAAAAAGGTATCACGGACAGTACTAAATTGTTTATGTTGCAACTTTCAAGTGCACTAATATGGCTTCAATCACCTCAGGTAAAATATTCAGTGACTTTGGGCCAGATCCACAAATATCGGGCGTAACTTAACTTTTCCCATTTAAGTTACACTGCCGCAAATTGTCCAAGTTAGTGCCCGATCCACAAAGCACTTACCTGGAAATTTGCAGCGGTGTAACTTAAATCTGTCCGGCGCAAGGCGGGCCAAATAGAATGGGGCGAGTCCCATTTAAATTAGGCGCGCTCCCGCGCCGGACGTACTGCGCATGCTCCGTCGGGTAAATTACCCGACGTGCATTGCGCTAACTGACGTCGCACCGACGTCATTTGCTTAGACGGTAACGTAAATGGCGTCCAGCGCCATTCACGGACGTCTTACGCAAATGACGTTGATGTTTAAATTTTGACGCGGGAACGACGGCCATACTTAACATGGCTTAGGAGAACTAGGGCTCAGCCCTAGTTTTACGTGGCGTAACCCGACGGAAACTACGTAGATTTAGATCGTCGGGCCGTTCGGGACGTTCGGGGATCGCCGTAAATCTTTATTTGCATATTCTACGCCAGCCGCAATGGCCTCGCCAACTAGCGGCCGGCCTAGAATTGCATCCTTAAGATCCGACAGTGTAATTCAATTACACCTGTCGGATCTTAGGGCTAGCTTTGCGTAACTGATTCTATGAATCAGTCGCATAGTTAGAAACAGAGATACGACGGCGTATCAGTAGATACGCCGTCGTATCTCGTTTGTGGATCTGGCCCTTTGTGACTGCTTTATGACATATGGAGAATTTTGTGAATAGTAAAATTATTTCAACACCAGTTTGTTGGTTGATTAGAATTATTTATGAATCTACACTCAATTCATTTGAACAATCTGTTGAGGACTATGGGTCAATTTACCTACCACTGTACCAAAGTATCATACTGCCCCTAAAGTATATTTAACTTTTGCAGGCCAGTTGATTTAACAACTGCTTTATCTTTGTTACATGTTCACATTTACATAGCATAACCAGAACATTTTTAAAAGGTGAACTAACACCCTACACCCGCTACACTCCTGGCCCCAAATCATGAACTGTCACTGCCCACATAGCCAGTGTAGTGGTCCAATGATTTGAAATATCCGCCCTTTCCCCCCCTTCTTAATGTAGGGCTTCCAGGACAGATCAGAGTGTTTTTCTGTGAAGGCGCTAACCAATCAGAATCGCTCTGATCTGTCTCAGAAGCCCAAACAAAAGAAATGGGAGAAAAGTAGGGATTTCAAATCCCCGAACTGCTACACTGGCTCCGTGGGCACTGACAACTCTGGTTTTTATGTGTATCTAGATCAGTTCTTCTAAGAGGGCTTAAAATCTTATTTATTGCAATGTTATATGTTGTTTTACTTTGCAAATCAAATTGTAATTTTAACACTGAGAGCTTTTATTGGTGTGTCTTAGGGGTGTAAGGTTGTTGGATCTGCTGGCTCAGATGACAAGGTGGAATATTTGAAAGAAATCGGATTTGATGAAGCTTTCAACTACAGGACAGTGGGCTCCTTGGAGGAGGCACTGAAGAAGGCATCTCCAGAGGGATATGATTGTTACTTTGAGAATGTATGTTGGTTCTAAAAGAAAGGGCAACAAAAAATAAAAAATACTACGGTACTCTTCCCAGTTACTTAAATGTCAGTAAATGTCTTTTGATCGGGCTCTGCTTAGATCAATACTAGACAGCACTTCCATGATGAGGAATTGAGGTAGAAGCACAGCTTTTCAGTGGGGGGACTATGCAGCTCCCAGCAGCCAAACAGCCAAGATCTATGTGTAACATGAACAGGCAAGTTTAAGGCCTCGTGAACATAGGGCTTAAAAGGATGAAAAAAAAAAAACCAGCAAAAGAATGTCAAGAAGAGGAGCTGAAGAACAGAAAAAATGCTAGATGTATCTAAACACGCCTAAATGCTAGACACATCTAGCGTTTGAGCGTTATTGCATTCCAATGGCTAAAATAAATGAATCATCTGGGAAATATAAACAACTTTCATGTTTTCCATATCCCATTTTTCTGCATTTAGGTGTTCTAGCTTAAAAGCGGGTTTGGAGACATTTAGGCAAGTTCTGCCCCTGCATGGACAGAATTATACTTTCTCTAAACACAGCTAAACTGGGTGCACCTAAACACAGTAAATTATCAGTGTGAATGTCCCCATTGATACTAAGTCATTACGTGCATTTTTATGTGTTTACAAACCAGGTTTGACAGTACAGGTGTGAATTAGGCAGTCACCTGGATGCTTCTGCTTTCAGTACTTTGAGACACCAGCCAGGAACAAGTATGCAGATTAGAAGGTCACAGGACTTATATTTCAGACCAATGACTTAAAGGATCACTAAAGGAAAACATGTTTTTGTTGAAATTACTGTTTACAGGGTATATAGACATAATAGTTAACTGATTCCTTTTAAAAACGATTAAAAATAGATAAAAATCAATCATATAATGTGCCTCTAGATGCAAAAACGAAAGTGAAACTAGTTTTAGTCTTTGCAAGTTATTTCAAGCCTCTGTGCTGGACAGTGCCATAGAGAGTCATGGCTAGGAAAACGAAACTAAAGTCTCCCATGGCTTTTTTCATAAGGAGCCGGACAACCAGGAAGTGTTCAGAACAGAGTAGTATTACAGCAACATCAAAGCAAAAACGAGCAACGAGGACATGAAACCAGGACTGCAGTAAGGTAAAGGAAGCTATTTAGCTAAAAAAAAAAATTCCTTTAGTGACCCTTTAAGCCTAGGACACAAGGACCGAATGTCTTGGGACATAGACAGGTTCAATAAAAACCATCCGACATTCGGCCCGTGTGTATGGCAGCTGGTCCAACAGAAGTCGGCCATTAATTGGATATTTGGTGCTACCATTTTGCAGTATTCACACGTGTATTTATTTTTACTTAGATTTTAGTTTAATATAATATGAGGATTAGTAAGTGCCATATTCCCTATATTTACCATTTATGCTTAGTGTGCGAACACCTTTATGTTGGCAGCTGCTTTGTTAGTTTTAGGTATTCCTTCACCCTTGTGGTTTGCGCATTAGTATTCCCTATAGACATATGACTCAGTAAATGTATTGTTTTTCACACATGAATCTCTATTTTTTGGTTGTGTTCATGTAGGTTGGTGGATATTTTGCTGATGTGGCTTTACAACAAATGAGACTGTTTGGAAGGATTGCTGTTTGTGGAGCTATTGCGCTATACAATGATGAAGTTCCCAGAAAAGGTAAAGAAAATGAAAGTGTATTTGTTACCCCTGTTTAGCACAAGAGGTGTGTTGCAGGTTTAATGTGTCAATAAACTTTAGGTGCAAATGACTATTAAGCAGCCCATAGATACTATCAGGTTAAACAAACAACAAAAAGATTTGATTTACAGATTCCAGTGTCAGCTCCTGCTCGGGTCTGGTTTCTAAAGCATTGAGAGCTGTATACTGTATGTCTCAGAGAAGCAGGGCACCAATATGGTTATCTTTGAAGTCCTTTCCGATGGTGTGTAGCTGCTCTGATTTCTAGCATAGCTTTCACGTGGTCACACATATGCTGGCCTTCTTCTAGCCTCATCTTGTTTAACTTTCATAGCAAGAACAGTTTGCTGTTTAGACTTGAACGCTCATGCAATTTCTGTAATGAAGTCCACATACCTTTGGCCGTTTTCTCTGTTATTATGTGGATAAGCTGGTCATCTTCCACTAGCAAGCTTATAATCACTTTTCCCTGTCTATCTTTCCTATGCCAGTCCTCTGTAATCTGCACTTGCCACAAGTCATCCTTGCTTAGAAATGTTTAAACTTCCAAAGCTGGTAAATTGTATTGTTCAGCTTTGTAATTGCAAACTTCACATCCGAACCACTTGCCATCTTTCAGTAGCTTGCATACAATACTCACAGACATCTCTGTACTTACTGAGTATCCTCTCTAGTGCCTGGACTTGTAGTATCCTCTTCAATGCCTCTGGGTGTCCTGGGTGCTGCTGGCTGCCTGGGACCCATAACCTATTAGCAGGTTATTGAATCATGCGCTTGGAAGCTTGTTGTATGCAGAAATGTAGACAGACAGGAAGAGAACAACAAACAAGTACATGCACAGAACATAGACAGAACATCCTGTGATTACATTACCATAGAATTACACATTTTAACACTGCAGTGACACAAACTGTATAGATATAATGCATATATAGTTCACATTATACAAAACTACCTGCTGTTGCTTATTTCAACACACATGTGAGCACTTTATTAGAGAATATGTTTTATGTATAATAAAGTATTACACTATGGGAGGTTTTCCTTTTTTGGGGATACAGGTGGAGGATGTATGAATATAAGAAGACATGGATGTGGTGGGGTGATCAAGCTTTATTGGGCCCATTTATTTTAATATGAGTCAGTGAATCTGGTAAGAGTTTGGGACATTGAACACATTTAAAAAAAGTATACTGTAGATCTGTTGGATGATTTAACAGGCTGTTTGAAGAAGAGATATTTCTGTGGGCACATAGTGCTGGATAAGCAGGACTTATTTAGTATTTGGTGGTTTAAATATTAATAATTTTCAAACTAATATCCAAGTGACTTTGTATTACAAATAGAGCTTTCGAGTAGCATTTACTTTTATATGTATATCTTTGGATGAATAATAAAAAAAAATAGAATAGTTTGCGCTAAAATAGTTTCCCTAGGTTTAGAATCCTTGGGAGCAAATGGAAAAAAAGGGGATCTGCTACAATGCCTGAAAAAAAAAACTGTGTCTGAACAAGCTCAAAAAATGATTCCTTAAACTTAAACACCAAAAGAAAAAAGGCTTGCCTTTACTTGTCTAGGTTGTGTGAAAAAAACAAGGAGAGAGGCGCCTCTGGGTGTGGTAACTTAAGACAGTTTAATGATTAAAACAAACACATGTGGTTATTACACTCACATTTGAGCAGCATAGAGCAGGCATGTAAAGGTTTCTTTAGGCAAGGTGAGTTGTCATCCGAGGAGGGGAGTTCCTTTTCCAGTCAGAGGGAGCGCTGTGTGGGGAGGTCACTGCTTCATCAGAAGGAGGGCATCCATAGGGATGGAGATGGTTCTCAACCCGAGGTCTGGAGCGCACATGGAGAGCTGGCGAGGGCGGATGACGTCACTACTGTGCGACGCGTTTCAGAGTCTTAAAGCAGCAGGTGGATTGGCTGCTTACACTCCTTTCTCAAGCATTTACTTGTCTCTAGGTTGTGTGAACCCTAACCCAAACACTAACCCTAAAACTAGTATTGCCCCAATGATACTATACTATACCAATCATGGGATAAATGGAGGACCAGAGTCTTTGTAGTATTTGCCATTCTTTTAAATGCTCACCTAAGCAAAACAAACACTTACCTTTTATACAATAAAATGGGCCTGACCTATTGCCACATTTGTATATCCTTAATAAATGCAGTTACAACTATCCCAAGCTCTTAGACCTCCACAACAATATAAATTACAAAAGATTAAGGAAAAAACAATTCCTTAATACATCCTAAAACATTTTTAAAAAGAGACAATGTTACTGGGAAAAAGGGGAGGGCAAACTGCTGAAGATGTAATATAACTGCAACATCTTCCCAAACCTTCTTGTCACTTTTTGGCTTTGATAGGCAAAGGATTGCCTAGGCTTGCTGCAAAGCCTTGCGCCTACATGTTCCTATTGGCCAATCACTATGATGAGCATCCTCACTAGCCACTAGGAATGTACAGGGGGTATTCGTCTATGGCAAGGCTTGGGGTACTGCTTGAGGTATGTGCAGGTACCTCTAGGGGCCTGAAAGAAAACAAAGCAGTTATCCACCTTTCACCCCAATGACATTGACCCTTATTTATTAAAGGAATAGGGCATTTTTATTCATCTTAAGGTGAAACAAAGTAAAAATTTCCTTTGTAAAGAATGGCTGGTAGTGCAAGAAAAATAACGAAAACATTTTTGCGCACTCATGATTGGATGAACGTTCCCCTTGCAATGAGAAAATTGAACTTTTCATTGCAAATGATTGGACATTTTTTGCGAAGCAAATTTTCATTTTTTTTTTTATCTCATCCACTAAGATATGTGAAAATTCCCTTTGAAAAGTGTAAAGTTGCTTTAAAAGAGAGCATGCTATATTTCTTTAGTAAATAAACCCTGTGTCTCTTTAAGACTATTAACAATGCATTTTTTGTTCTACATGTGCTACAGTTCTGTGTATACAAACCATAACCAAGCAGCACATAACACCATCAATCCACTACAGCCATAGTTTTTTAAATAAGGATCCTTATGTTAGTGTGCTAGTTTTCTAAAATTCAGCTTATTGACCATGTATATTTGTATGCATATACATTTTGATTTTAAAGTATATTTTTTTAATATATGCAGATGTAATGTAGACAAATACAGTATGTAAATGTATAATGTCAATTAGTCTAAAGCTGGGCATACATACATACATTCCCCCATCCAAACAAGCCAGTTGGATGGAGGATCCTCCCTGCCGATCAGCTGCAGCTGATCGAACAAACTGAACCAGTTTTTTAGGAAAGTAGACGACGGTTAGATTGAGTTTTCACGAACAGGAATGGCCATAGATGGATCCATATTGGGCCTGTCCCTGCTCAACTTGCTAAATTTTGAGCCATCTATGGTCAGAATTATTGCTGGAATCCACAATCTAGGCACATAAACTTTCATTAATTATATTCCTCAATAGCCAAAGCGGATATAAATCAAGCCTGTGAGTACCAAGAACCTTTTCGAAACCCAGCTATCGCCATATAAGAGTAGCAGTGATATCATAACCATGCTGCAGATCACTTGTACAGAGAGCAGAGCTGTAGAAGGGACCCAGCAGACCCACCCACTACAGACTACCTGCAAAAACTACACCCAGGGGCGGATACAAGACCAGTCATCCTGCACTAGGACAGAGAATAGCAGTGACTGGTCTTTATTAATAGGAAACTCTTAAAGTGAGGTAAAGTGTCACACTGGATTAATGCACAGATCTGGAAGAAATCCACAAAGCAAACCAGGATTCAAGTAAGAATACACATTCATATTTAGACAACATTCGGTTACCCCCAGAGTTCAGAATTTAAAATACATTGTTTGCCGGCCAGATCATATCCACATGCCTGAGATCTGTACCTTTCTTGCAGGGGAATACGTCCATCTTCCATTAATTTTCAAACAATTGCGAATGGAGGGATTCACAGTCCAACGGTGGTTAAACAGATATGACGAGGGCCTCCAGAAACTAGTGCAATGGGTTGTGGAGGTAAGTTTCTTCCATACAAATGAGCATTTATCCAAATACTAAACATTATATTTAGTCAAAACATTTTATTTTGATGTCCATGCCCTAGTGACAGCACCTCCCCTTACTTCTTGTTCTAATGTTACAGGAACAGGAAGTAAAGGAAATCTACCACAAACGGGTCACAGACAATAATCAATACTGGAAATAAATGTTAACACTTCCAAACCCTTTAAAAAAAAATCAGATTTAGGCTTTAACTGTGGCAAAATGTTCAAGTGGTCCTGAACTCAAGAAGTGAAGATTCTGCTGTAAGATAACATATACAATAGAAATATGAATTGTGCCTAAACAATTACACTAAAAATATACAGTTTTGTCTTCAATTCCTCCTTAAAGAGGAAGTAACCCCTGATGGGTTTTACTTCCTCTTTTTCTCCCTGCAAAGTATGTGACACTTACCTGCAAAAGAATCCAGGGCTGTCCCCTGTGTAGGCTGCGTCCATCTTCTCACCCCTCTTCCTTCCAGGCCGCAGACTCCGGCTCTGTGATTCGCTGGAGCCACGTGATGTCACTCCCGCGCATGCGCACGATAACGGCACAAGCTAGGGAAGAAACGGCACAGTGTTTAGTTTCTTCCCAGCGAATGGGCCGTGAACATTTTTGGCAGACTACAAGTGAAATATCTCCTAAACGACACACGTTTAAGAGATATTTCCACTACCTATAGGTAAGCCTTATTCTAGGCTTACCTATAGGTAGAAGTAACAAAAAAGGGTTTACAACCACTTTAAAATAGCAGTGCACTTCCTGTGCTTACTGCCACATAGCTATATGTATTGTAAAATTCGAACTCACTGCTGCCTATGTCCACTAGTCTCATGAGATTTGGTGATGTCATTGCTAAGCTGTGTCAGTGTTCTCCTCGCTGGAAAGAAAGCTGCTGTGGAAAGATGTTCCTGCTTCTATTTCATTTGTTTTTTTGAGCTTCTCATACTCCTGCTTTGTTATTTCTCCATCAATCACCAAACCAAATACTATCAGGGGGGCAGCTCTAACATGAAAAACCAAAGTTATTTTTCTATCAATGTGGATGCCCCCCAGTGGCGTCACTAGGGTTGGTGTCACCTGGTGCGGTAAAATATGGTGTCACCCCCCCCCCCCAATAAAAAATTTCAAATATTTTTTACCCTACTGTTTGCTCTCTGTTCTCCTTTCTTCCCCTTTTCTCTCTCTCCCTATCCATCTTTCTTGTTCGTTTATCCCTTCTTCTTTCTCTCCATTTTTCTTTGTCCCCTCCCCCCACCTCTCTTTCTCCAGAACCGGAATTCACATCTCAGGAGCCTATAGGCCAGGGGCGTACCTAGAGCATTTGGCACCCGGGGCGGATCCAATATCTGGCACCCCCCCCCACACGTTAAAATGTAAAAACACCCCACTGTGCCCCCTGCATACCTCTGCATCCTTCAATATATTTTTGTTACTACTGTGTACCCCTCTCCACAACTGCACCTCTGGACCCCTTTACATTGCACAGCACCCTGCATCACTGGACCCCTTTACATTACACAGCACCCTGCATCACTGGCCCCCTTTACATCTCATAGCCCCCTGCACCTCTGGACCCTTTTACATTACACAACACCCTGCATCACTGCACCCATTTTACATTACACAGCACCCTGCATCACTGGACCCCTTTACATCTCATAGCCCCCTGCACCTCTGGACCCTTTTACACTACACAGCCCTCTGCACCCCTTTACATTACACAGCACCCTGCACCTCTGGACCCCTTTACATTACACAGCACCCTGCATCACTGGACCCCTTTACATTACACAGCACCCTGCATCACTGGCCCCCTTTACATCTCATAGCCCCCTGCACCTCTGGACCCTTTTACATTACACAACACCCTGCATCACTGCACCCCTTTTACATTACACAGCACCCTGCATCACTGGACCCCTTTACATTACACAGCACCCTGCATCACTGCACCCCTTTTACATTACACAGCCGCCTGCACCTCTGCACCCCTTTACATCACATAGCCCCCTGCACCTCTGGACCCTTTTACACTACACAGCCCTCTGCACCCCTTTACATTACACAGCACCCTGCACCTCTGGACCCTTTTACATTACACAGCCACCTGCACCTCTGGACCCCTTTACATTACACAGCACCCTGCATCACTGCACCCCTTTTACATTACACAGCACCCTGCATCACTGGACCCCTTTTACATTACACAGCCGCCTGCACCTCTGCACCCCTTTACATCACATAGCCCCCTGCACCTCTGGACCCTTTTACACTACACAGCCCTCTGCACCCCTTTACATTACACAGCACCCTGCACCTCTGGACCCCTTTACATTACACAGCACCCTGCATCACTGGCCCCCTTTACATCTCATAGCCCCCTGCACCTCTGGACCCTTTTACATTACACAACACCCTGCATCACTGCACCCCTTTTACATTACACAGCCACCTGCACCTCTGGTCATGTCAGCTAAAAAAAAAAAAATCGGGATGGTGTCACCCCTCTAGTGGGTGTCACCCGGTGCGGCCCGCACCCCCCGCACCCCCCTAGCAACGCCACTGATGCCCCCACAAAGAGACACAACATGGTAAGTCAGTCCTGGGTAGGGTTACCACCTCATCCCTTTAAACCCAGGCACATATGAATTACAAAGGTTCTGAGGCTAATTTAATGGAGATAAGGCACCAAGAGAGTTTATTTTCCACTTTAATCAGCCACAGAACCTGTGTAATTAACCACTTGCTTACTGGGCACATAAACACCCTTTGTTCCCAGGCGAAATTTCAGCTTACGGCACTGTGTCGCTTTAACTGACATTTGCGCGGTCGTGCGACGTGGCTCCCAAACAAAATTGACGTCCTTTTTTCCCCACAAATCGAGCTTTATTTTGGTGGTATTTGATCACCTCTGCGGTTTTTATTTTTTGCGCTATAAACAAAAAAAGAGAGACAATTTTAAAAATATATATATATATTTTTTACTTGTTACTATAATAAATATCCCATTTTTTTTTCTCAGTTAAGGCCGATACGTATTTTTCGACGTATTTTTGTAAAAAAAAAAAAAAAAAAACGCAATAAGCGACTGGTTTGCGCAAAAGTTATAGCGCCTACAAAATAGGGGACAGAATTAGTAGTAATAGTAACTAGTAATGGCGGCGATCTGCGATTTTTATTGGGACTGCGATATTGCGATGGACGTATCGAACACTTTTGACACAAATTTGGCGCCATTCACATTTATACAGCGATCAGTGCTATAAAAATGCACTAATTACTGTATAAATGTGACTGGCAGTGAAGGGGTTAACACTAGGGGGTGAGGAAGGGGTTAAATGTGTATCCTAGGTGTGTATCCTAGGTGTGTTCTAACTGTGTGGGGGGAGGGGGGTGACTGGGGGAGGTGACCGATGCTGTGTCCCTATGTACAAGAGACACAGATCGGTCTCCTCTCCTCTGACAGCACGTGGAGCTCTGTGTTTACACACAGAGCTCCACGTCCCTGCTGTCTTCCCGACGATCGCGTGTACCCGGCGGACATCGCCGCCAGGTACACGCATCGGCTTCCCAGCTATGCGCCCGGACAGTGTTTACCTGCTGTGCGCCCCCCAGAGGCGCGCGCGGGTAATGCTTTCAAATGACGTCCAAAGACGTCCAGTTGGCACCTGAGAGCCGCGCTGTTGATGTCTTTTGTCAATAGCGCGGGTCTCAAGTGGTTAATATGTGTTTGGTTTTAAAAGGATGAGGTGGCAACCCTAGTCCTTGGGAAAAGATTAGCTGAGGACAGGACATAGGCAATGCTGGTGTCTAGTACTTTGCCCTCTACTTGCCTTTCATTGGGCACAGATTTCACCTTAATATACAGTAGGGCTGCATTTGCTAAAATTATAACCAACTCTGTAAGCACAATGGCACCAGATTAGCAATACAATTATCTTCAAATAATCTGTTATCTTTGTTGAGTTCTCAACAGTTTTACTCCAAAACCTTTCAAAATATAAATTCTGCCACATATATTAAATATTCACTCAATATTCACACAGCTTTCAACAGGATTGAATTATTTTTAATTATATTCAAAGGGTAAAATGTGTGAATCTTAAGTGAAAGTCATGTGAATCCTGTGTAAAAAGCCCCTCAGTTTTACAGGGTATCTCCACATTAATGCTAAAGCTCAGTCACAACCTCAGTGCAAGTGGAATGCATGTGTGTTAGCACAACACATGAAAATGCATGTGGATTGCGCTGTGGTGCTGCAATGCTGTTAGATCATTTTGTTCAATACATTTGTATTATTTTCGACAAGCTGAATGATACATAGTAACGAAAATAAATGGTCATGCTTACAGAAGCCAACATAACATTGGAGAATAACATACTGTAACAAGGCATTACGTGTTGCAGTTAGATCTTAATGTCACCCAAACGTACCATGCCAACACATATTCATTTTAGCGCATCACAACACACAGTAGCACACTACAGGGCATTGTGATGCACTGCCTTTAAAAAAAATAGTACATACAGTACACCTTTTTTGTTGCATTTTAGCACACTCGGGAGTCCAGTCAAATGAATGGCTGGCCATATGCAAGGCACGTTAACACAGTTCATGTTATTGCACCACAAAGGTGTGAATGTAGTCTAATGTGTAATATTAGTTTTAGTGACATCATTTCAGGCTAAACACCAATATCCACTTCACCAAAATGACTTGCTTGATGGAACATTAGTATAAAGATCTGCAGACCACACTGACTATTCTGTAAGAAAATGAGTGATTGTAAGAAGAAAAACTGTGACAGGTAATGTGTTTTCAGGAGGTAAATAGTTGCTGTTCAGTTGAGTTCAGTGTTGCAACTAGGATTGCCACCTTTTCTCTTTGCCACCTTGCCTCTACATTTACAGAGGCCAAGGGAAAATGCAAAACACGGCACAATTGTGCCACATTTTTGTGGTAGTTATGCCACGTTTTGCATTTTCCTGCGTTCCTATCCTGAACTCAAGTCTTCCGTATTCAGGAGAGGGAGGTTAAAGCTCACCTAAACGCGGTAGCTCCTAAACTCTGCTAAAAGCCTATGTCCCGGATTCACGTAGCACTTCCGCCGACGTATCTACAGATACGCCGCGTAAGTGTAAATGTGCGCCGTTGTATCTATGCGTCGTGCCCATAGAACTAGATACGCCTGAAAATAGGCTTCCTCCGACCGACGTAACTTTCCTACGCCGGCGTATCTTGGGCACATATTTACGCTGGCCGTCTCATTGCAAATATGCAAATGAGGGAGATACGGCGATTCACGAACGTAATTGCACCCGGCGCATAATATACACCGTTTACGTAAGGCGTACGTCCGGCGTAAAGTTATTCCACATATAGGAGGCGCATCCCATGCAAAGGTATGGACGACGGAACAGCCGTTGTATTTTATGTTGTTTACGTAGTACTACGTGAATAGGGCTGGGCGTAGGTTACGTTCAGTGATTCGACGTATCTTAGGTGTTCGTTCCGACGTGATTCTGAGCATGCGCACTGGGAAGCGTCCACGGGACGGCGCATGCGCCGTTCGTTCGGCCCATCATTTGCATGGGGTCATGGTTCATTTAAATGGATCACGCCCACCTTCCACCTACTTTGAATTAGGCGGGCTTACGCCGACGATTTTACGTTACGCCAGCGCAACGTTGGGAGCATTTGCATTGTGAATTGTGTGCTTGCCTCTCTGCTTTACGTCGGCGTAGCGCATATGAGATGCGCTACGCCCGCCTAAAAATGCACCAATCTACCTGAATCCGGCCCTATGTGTACATTGACACATAGGGGTTGATTTACTAAAGTCAAATAGACTGTGCACTTTGCAACGGAAGTGCAGCTGCTCCAGAGCTTAGAAAATAAGTTTAAGCTTGGCAAAGAATACCCAATCACGTGCAAGGAAAATAAAAATAAAAACAGCATTTTTGCTTGCACATGATTGGTTGACGGAAGTCAGCAGAGCTTCTCTGCTCATCTACTAAACTCTGGAGCAACAGCTCTCGCATCTTTTTTTTACTGGTCAGACTAATAAAATATTGGCCAGATGGCACACCTAGTTGTAGCAATGGTAACATAAATAAATCTCAGTTGCGATCAGTGATATACCATTTCCATCTATAGCCAACCAAATGTGTGTCTGCATATGCAGTGGATTGGACCAAAGTTACCGTGTATATTGAAGTGCTATAATAATTTAAAGAACAATATATTTTTTTAAAGCCTTACTCCAGCCAAAGTATATTATTTAGTATTGGAGAGAGTGGTGAAATGTTGGCATGTCTGTCAGGGTTTTATATCTGCTTATTACCCCCCAGTGGGGAGATTTTACTTTACATCCTGTCCCTGTAATACCATGACAAAAATGGGAGAAGTTGTCCCTGGAAGGCACACATAGCAATAAAAACATTGGGGTTGTTTTACTAAAGGCAAATAGATTGTGCACTTTGCAAAGTGCAGTTGCACTCTGCAAGTGCAATTGCATCAGAACTTAGTAAATGAGGTAAACCTTCACTTTGCAAATAGTACCCAATCACGTGCAAGAAAAAAATAAAAAACAATAAAAGCATTTTTGCTTGCATATGATTGGATGATGGAAGTCAGCAGAGCTTCTGCTCATTTACTAAGCTCTGGAGCAACTGCTCTTGCAGAGTTCACAGTCTATTTCCCTTTAGTAAATAACCCCATTGTCCCTGTTTTTGTCTGTTTTTTTATATAAAGTGGGAGATTGTTTACTCTGATAATTGTTTATGATCATTAACATATTACGTGTCTTACTTGTACAAATCAGTACCGCGGTGACTCATTTGTGGTTGTTTGTCATTTCACAGGGGAAGCTGAAGTACCATGAACACATCACTAAAGGCTTTGACAACATACCCTGTGCATTTATTGGAATGCTGAAAGGAGATAACATTGGCAAAGCAATAATTACAGCAAAGTAATGTTGGCTGCGGAAAGTGACAAACAATGGTTTATGTTCAGCCACAGATGCTTTCTGTATAATAGGGCCATTTTATAAAGGTCAAAATTGCTATTTTGTCATTTCCTTTTCATTAGAAATATGGATTCTGCTCTTTTATAATATTCTGTTCCTCTCTGTGCGGGGCCTATGGCCCCTTTTCTTTTGGAAGTGTAACAACACCTGAGTTCTTTGTACTATGAAAAAAATGTAATAAAATATATTTTAAAAAAAATGGATTCTGAAAGTTTTACCTGGTAAGAAAGGTCTGTAGGAAAGTTCTGGGGTCAGATTCAGAGAGATCGGCGCATCTTTAGATAGGCGTAGCGCATCTCATATGCGCTACGCCATCGTAACATTGAGAGGCAAGTACAGTATTCACAAAGCACTTGCTCCCATATGTACGCCAGCGTAACATAAATGGGCCGGCGTAAGCCCACGTAATTCAAAGTAGCAAGGCAGTGGGCGTGTTGTATTATAATGAATCGTGACCCCATGTAAATGAAGGACCGAACGAACAGCGCATGCACACACATGCTCAGAATCACGTCGAATTTACTCCCTAAGATACGCCGGGTCCATTAATGCGACGTGAACGTAACCTACGCCCAGCCCCATTCACGTACGACTTACGTAAACAACGTAAAATACAACGGCTGTTCCGACGTTTCCGACGTCCATACCTTTGCATTACTTGCGCCTCATATAGCAGTGGTAACTTTACGCCGGTATAGGGTTAGAAGACTTAGAAGATATCAGGTACATCTGATTATACAGGCTAAGAATATGCTTAGTATCGATTTGTAGCATGTTGCTTTCCTTTTTTTTTTTCTTTTTCTGTTTGTACAATGCTAGATGGTTACCTGTTAAAATAATTGTCTGATGTATAAGTCATCTAAGGCCCTTTTCACACTACAAAATAAATCCGTTTTAATAATCCGTTTTAAAATCCGTCAGATAATGTTAAAAAACGGAAGTTATACGTCCTTTATAAAATATCATTAAAGTCTATGGGATTTTTTTATGTTCCGTAAAGATCCGTAATAGTCCGTTATAACATACGGACGTTAGTTATAACGGAATATGTGACGGGTCTTGCACTATTTTTTGTCAATTTTTTGTCCGTTGCAAGTAACGGATATATTAACGTCCGTTATATTTTAACATTGAAGTCTATGGCACATGGACGTTAGTAAATGTCTCCGTAAATGTCCGTTATGTTAACGGACGTTAATTTTACTGAGCATGGATATTCAGGGGAACCCCGCTGTCAATTTAAAACAAAAATTACGTGCGGTTCCCGGTAAATATCCATAACCAGACCCTTCAGGTCTGGTATGGATATTCAGGGGAACCCCGCCGTCAATTTAAAACAAAAATGACGTGCGGTTCCCCCTAAATATCCATAACCAGACCCATTATCCGAGCACGTTGACCTGGCCGGCCGCAGAAAAGAGGGGGGGACAGAGTGCGGCCCCCCTCTCTCCTGAACCGCACCAGGCCACATGCCCTCAACATGGGGAGGATGTCCCCATGTTGATGGGGACAAGGGTCTCATCCCCACAACCCTTGCCCGGTGGTTGTGGGGGTATGCGGGCGGGAGGTTTATCAGAATCTGGAAGACCCCTTTAACAATGGTCAACGGCCAGGTCAACGTGCTCGGATAATGGGTCTGGTTATGGATATTTAGGGGGAACCGCACGTCATTTTTGTTTTAAATTGACGGCGGGGTTCCCCTGAATATCCATACGACTTCTGGAGCTGGACTTCAAGAAAGGGTGAAATGTTTTTTATTAACGGACGTTATAAAAGGAATGATATAACGGATGTATACGGATATATACGGATAAACATTATCCGTTTTCAATAAAGGAAGAATGGTAAAATATTTATCCGTATGTATCCGTTATTAAATCCGTTAATAAACGTCCGTTAATAGGTGTAATACGGATATTATAAAACGGACATACAATCCATAGTGTGAAAGAAGCCTTAAAATCAAATAAAAAAAAATTAAGTAAAAAAAAACTTTACGCCGGACGTACGCCTTACGTAAACGGCGTAGGTTAATACGACGGGCGCAAGTACGTTCGTGAATCGGCGTATCTAGGTAATTTGCATATTTGACGCGTAAATCTACGGAAGCGCCCCTTGCGGCCAGCGTAAATATGCACCCAAGATACGACGGCGTAGGAGACTTACGTTGGCCGTATCATGGCAAAATTCAGGCGTATCTGATTTCCAGAATACGCGTATAGATACGACGGCGCACATTTGGACTTACGACGGCGTATCTGGAGATACGTCGTCGTAAGTCCTTTCTGAATCCGGCCCATAGAGTCTACAGAATTGTATATATATTGATCAATCCTGATGTACTGACAGCCTCCCATTTCTTGAGGCTTGAAAATGTCAAAACAGTACACATATCCCCTATATAACTCATTTTTGGAAAGTAGACAGTCCAAGGTATTTAAAAAGAGGCATGGCAAGTTTTTTGAAGTTGTCATTTTTTTATCAAAATTTGGGGGAAAATGAAGAGATAAAAAAAAATTGTTTTTTTTTACATACTGTCACCAGTGCCATACAGCATCATCATATAACTGGTGTGGTGGTGATCAGGCATACTGAGAGGTGACAGTATGTAAAAAAAATTATAATAATAGTAATATATTTTTTAACAAATGTAAATATTGATTTATTTTTTTATTACTTTTTTTAAAAAAATGTTACAATTGTTTACGTTTGAGTTTTTTTTTACATAGTGTGACCAGAGCAGTACAGTGTTACCATGGTAACACTTTACTACTCTGGGGAAGTGATCAGGGTTTTTTTTTCTTACACACTATGATTGCTTATAACAGTAATAATCACTGTTATATGCACCCATTTCTTATGAATAAATCCATTCATATCAATGTGTATTTTTGTGATTAGCTGTGTATAGCCACATCTAATCACATGGTACAGATGGGCTGATTGGCCATGTCTGTACCATGTGATCACTGTGACCAATCACAGAAAGCAAAACAATAGTACATAATGAATGGAAAAAATTGGTAAAAACCACGCTAAAAGGGAAAAAAACAACTGTAACACAGATTACAGTATATTCAATTTGGGAGGTTCGATTAGCATGTAAACAATCGGTACAAGAGCAAAAACTAATAAAAAGGAAAAATCGCGCTACCCCTTAACCAAGTGAAAACTAAATAAAAAAATCACCAAATTAAGAGTGTCAAAGGAACACAAACGGTAATATATAGATATGTAACCAATGACTTATGATAACATATCAAATGTGTCACTATTAATGAATAAGTAGTGAAAAACATCAGTTGCCATAAAAAATCACATATCAAACAATAAACGTGTCAATAGTGATATGTTGCAAAAAACAAAAAATTGGCATGAAAATCAGTATATACGAATACTATATAAAAAAATATCAATGTCGATATATGCTGTACACCCGTGTTCTGTGCAAAGGTCCAAAATCTGATGAAAACAGTGTGTCCAAACAAAGTGATAAATCCTCCACCAGTGAATAATGAATGATGGCTCCTTACCGACTTGCCTTGATCCCTTATGACAGGGGATCGTTAAGCACGTATAATTAGAAGTCTCACTCCCACAATGCAGATCAGGAAAAATCAATCTTAAATCAGTGGATCTCATCCAGCGTGAAGTTGCAAATCACCAGTATAAGTACCCAACCTTAACACCAGGATCAGTAGACATCTTGATAGATGATTGTGGTGGATGAATCTTGCTAGCTCTGCCTGACAGTGTCAGACAGAGCTAGCAATTAAAAAATGAGCAAAGCAATGAAAAATTGGCGTTCCAGACACCTTCTCACATCAGTTCCGTTCAACTCTGACGCCCACCAGAAGTGACCGGAACTGATATGAGAAGGCGTCTGGAACGTCAATTTTTCACATTGCTTTGCTCATTTTTAATCTTTGATGTAAGAGTCCATCTTTTTAGCTATTAAACATTAATACTTTACGATAATACACTATTGGAGGCCTCTTTTCTCTTTCTCCCCCCTCCATTATTGTGGCTCGGTCTGAGGCTATATTGCCCCGTATGGAGAGGCATTAACCACCATAAACCAGGAGAGCTGTACCAACTGGAGATCGAAAGACATATAGAGTTGGAAAAAGATGAGGAGAGAATGGAAGCTCGAGGTTGACATATTAGAGATCCTTACAAGCCTATTACCATTTTATTGAGGTGAGAGTTCTGGGAGACAGATGGGAGAGTTCTTCATTGTTCCAGATCACTCATCACTGTATATCATCCTTCAAGAACTATTCCTTATACCATTATCACTGAATTACTGGCCATTTGAATATAGACACCCATTCAATATATGTGGACTCTTTATACATTATCACCACTGTTATAGTGCTTTCATTTTTCATAATTTATTTATTATTTTTTGTCACTTGTCACCTGTTATAGGCACTGTTTTTTTAAGTGACAGTTTTGCAGGCACTTTTTTACTTTTAAGTGATTACTTACCTTTTTTATTTACCTTCACTTCTTACTTCTTGTTGACAACACAGTCATGTTTGGATATTTATGTTTTTATGTTTGATGTATTTTTCTTGAGCGCGGTATCACCTTCTATATAGTCTTTCTCCATGCAAGGTGGTCTCTTCAGTCCACTCCAGTCCAAACAGCACTGACAGCAATGCTCCTGGCTTGCCTTGTTCCCATCCTGCATGCCCGCACACAAGACTCTGGCCATTCTGCTCAGCTCCCTTGCACCATGACATCACACAACAAGCTCCGACACCGCCTGCCCCCCACTGGTGCTGCCCAAACACACTATAGCAGGGACTTGGATGGTCTTGCCAGCCATATTTTTTACTAGCAACCTTTTTCTGTCAGGCCCCGTACACACGACCAGTTTCCTCGGCAGAATTCAGCTTCCGACCGAGTTTCTGGCTGAATTCTGCCGAGAAACCCGGCCGTGTGTACAATTTTGCAGAGGAAGCCGACGAGGAGCTCGACGAGGAAATAGAGAACATGTTCTCTATTTCCTCGTTGTTCTATGGGAGCTCTCGGCCCGCCGGGCTCCTCGGCGGCTTCAGGGCTGAACTGGCTGAGGAACTCGATGTGTTTGGCACGTCGAGTTCCTCGGCCGTGTGTACGGGGCCTTACTGGCATTTACTGGCAGGAGAAAAGTGACCATTTTTCACTGGCTGCCAGTAAAAGTCCTGACGGGTTGGCAACACTACTGAGCATTCATAAATATTACAATGAACAGCAGCCTTCAGAGTCCTATTCGTCATTCATGTCATAGCAAGCATAGAGATACTACAATCCAGCAAAATATGTCCAAGCTATAATGAGCACCCAGGTAGCTTCCATGCATGCAATAATGTGTGTTATATTCTATACAGTACCTGTGCTTCCATAATGATGAATGAATGAATGTGTGTTATAACAGCTCAAGCTTCCCTCTGCAATAACAGGGGGTAAAACTGGAAGGGGATTCCGATTGGCTGACAATCACTTTTGATGTTAACATGAAAAGACTCTACTTGTAGTTACTGGCAATAGCATTTAAGACCTCTAAAATGTTTCCTATGTAACTGCTCTCTCGTAGATTGTTTTAAAGGAGTAGTGATTTTAATGATGCTTAAAGCGAAACAATAAAAATGAAAAATTGCCTTAAATATAGTGCCTGGGGGGTCCCTTGGTCTGCTTGTAAAGTACCGTTTTTCCTGCAAGCTTTATTTTGTAAACAACGACTTGGGGAGCCAGTCTTTATGACGAGGCCACAATTTAGTGCCCTGGGACCAAAATTAGAGATTTTTTTTCTGGTGTCTCTTTGGCAGGCTTTGGATGGAAATAACAAAGTTCTGCACAACAGCGAGCAAGCCTTATGTAAAGAAAACAAATCATAAGACACTCAGGCCAAGATTAAAAATTTTTTTTTTTTAGATAAAGTCTGGTATCTCTTTCGCAGACTTTAAATAGAAGTAACATGTGTGGAAAAATTGGGCTTTGGGTGTTGGTAGTGCCTTCACAATGTAACGCTATAGGGCAGGGGTGTCAAACTCAATTTCATTGTGGGCCGCATCAACATTATGATTTCCCTCAAAAGGGCTGGTTGTATCTGTAAGATTAGATGTCCAGCGCATTCCCCTCCCTTTTACATTAGATGTCAGGAGCCACCCCACCATCAGAAGTTGAGTCCCCCACTCTCCCTTACATCACAGTGAACCCCTCTTTTCTTATGTTGCTGCTGGGAATAAGCTGGATGCATTGCTTGAAAGCAGAAAGTAAGGGTCTGGAGTACCAGAGGAGGGCTTGAGCTCTCCTGCAGCTGCAGGAGAGGTGCGGGGGCCACATGAAATGGCCTGGAGGGACAGATTCGGCCCACGGGCCTTGTGTTTGACACCTGTGCTATAGGGGTACTCTTGATGAAAGCAAGAATAAGCCTTGCTGTAAAAAACAGAAATTCTATCCCCCGGTCACACAGTTGTGAAAAAAAATTATCTTTGGGTGTTGGTGGTGCCTTCACACTGTAACCCTATAGAAATATTCTTGATAAAAGTAAGAATTGGCCTTGCTGTAAAAATTTGAAATGATATGCTCTGGTCAAATAGTTGCGGAAAAATCGTTTTTTTGGCTGTTGGTGGTGCCTTTACACTGTAACTCTATAGCGGTACTCTTGATGAAAGCAAAAATTGCCCTTGCTGTAAAAAAATAAATTAATTGATGCCTTGGTCAAACAGTTGCAGAAAAATTGGTCTTTGGGTGTTGGTGGTGCTTTCTCGCCATAATCCTATAGAGGTACTCTTGATGAAAGCAAGAATTGGCCTTGCTGCAAAAAATTAAAGTTATATGCCTTGGTCAAACAGTTGAAGGAAAATTAGTCTTGGGGTGCTGGTGGTGCCTTCACACCGTAATCCTATAGAGGTACTCTTAGGCCCCGTACAGACGAGCAAACATGTACGATGAAAACAGTCCGCCGGACCGTTTTCAGCGTACATGTCTGCCCGGAGATTTCTGTATGATGGCTTTACTCACCATCATACAGAAATCCGCGCTTACTCGATACGCGGCGACGAGGCCGTGCCGTCGCCACGACGATGACGCGGCGACGTGCGCGGCCCTGGCAGTTCAATGCTTCCACGCATGCGTCAAAGTCATTCGACGCATGCGAGGGATGGCGGCCGCTCGGACATGTACGGTAGGTCTGTACAGACGACCGAACATGTCCGACGGACAGGATTCCAGCGGACATGTTTCTAAACATGTTTAGAAATATTTGCCCGCTCGAAAAAGGCCCGGCGAACAAATGTACGGTGGAATCCTGTCCGCTCGGCTGTACAGACGACCGAACATGTCTGCTGAAACTGGTCCGCGGACCAGTTTCAGCAGACATGTTCGGTCGTCTGTATGGGGCCTTAATGAAAGCAAGAATTGCCATTATTGTAAAAAAAAATCGTTATATAACCCGGTCAAACAATTGCAGAAAAATTGATCTTTGGGTGTTGGTGCCTTCACACCGTAAACATATAGAGGTACTTCTGATGAAAGCAAGAATTGGCCTTGCTGCAAAAACTTGAAGTTATATGCCCCGGTCAAACAGTTGTGGAAAAATTGGTGTTTGGGTGTTGGTGGTGCCTTCACACTGTAACCCTGTAGAGGTATTCTTGATGAAAGCAAGAATTGGCCTTACTGTAAAAAAATTAAAGTTTGATGCCCGGGCCAAACAGCCTTTGACTGTAACCCTAAAGAGGTACTCTTGTTGATGATTGGCCTTGCTGTAAAAAATTTAAACGATATGCACCTGTCAAACAGGTGTGGAAAAAAATGGTCCTTTGGTGTTAATTGTGCCCATGAAACCTATCCTAAAAAAAAATTTCAAGATAAAATCAACACTCACAAAGCTAGGTAGCCTAGACAATCTTTCAAAGATTACAGATCCCCAAAACACCTAATCAGCTACATTGGCATCAGGGGCTTGATAGCTGGTGCTAATCCAGGACTGATTATTTTGACAAATGTCAGTCGGTCAATGGAGTCTGTGGACAGATGTGCTTTTTTATCTGTCACAAAACCTCCAGCAGCATTGAATGCCTGTTCGGAAAGCATGCTGGATGCAGTGCAGCCCAGTAACTCCATTGCATACTGGGCAAGTTCTGCCCAGTGGTCTATTCTTATGACCCAGTAACCCAGTGGATCATCTACTGGAAAGCTCTCCATGTCTGTTTTCACCCCTAGATAATCTTCCACCATATGATGCAGACACTGCCAATGGGATGTTGAAGCTGACAGCCCTGGGCACAGAGGACTAAAAAATGTTTTAAATGCATTACTTAGGCGACCCCCTTCTCCACCACTCATCCTTTGACCAACAGAAGCCTCAAAACTACCCTTTCCATGAGACTGTAACGTACCAGAATCTGGAAAGGTGTTGCATAAACTCTTCTTTAAAGTGTCCTCAAGATATTTTATCCTGTGCTCCCTCTGCGAGAGCAGGATGAGTTCCCAGACTATCTTCTTGTAATTGTGGTCAAGAGGGGTTGCCAACCACTAATGATCGTTCTCCCTGATGCCACGAATTCTTGAGTCCTTTTGCAGGCTTTGAAGAATAAGTGAGCCCATGCACCGCAAGTTTGGGAGTCCTTGGGTCACTGGGGATTACTGTATCTGGAATTGCCTTCTCCCAGCTATGTACTACTCCCAAGGTTTCTGGGGATTGAAAACCATCTTTTAAGGTTTGCAGTGTGTCTTCCTTGCTTCAATGCCTCCAAAACTTCCAGAATCCTCCTCCCTCTCATTGTGTGTTCTGTAGCATCGCAAGAATGGTGTCTGATTAAAGCAAGCCTTGAGAGGAAGTCCTTAATTTCCTCCCGCTGCTCTGCCTCGACTGCCCTGTCCATAATGCCATGCAGAGTATTCTCTAGCAGAAACACAAATGGTGGCAGTATAGTGCTTGCATCCTTTATCAGCAGCCATTGGCGTGGAGAAAAAAAGCCTAGCTGTCCTGAGCATGTCCTTGTGCCATACTCACACAGGTACTCATTGATGGCCCTCTGCTGCATGTGCAGCCGCTGCAGCATTTCCAAAGTTGAGTTCCACCTGGTGGGCATCTCACAAATCAGGCGATTTATGATAAGGTTGAATTCCCACTGAATTTCAGCCAGCCAAACACTGCCTGTGTATGACTGCCTGAAATAGCTTCAGACTCTTCTGGCCTGCCTTTTTTTTTTTTACTTTTTTTTTTATTGAAAGATTTTTGTTTCAAATCAACAAAACATTTATTCCCCCATATTCCCACCCGCCTAACACAGAGTAAAAAAACAATACAAGGAAATAAGCAAAAGGCTAGTACCATGGGTGTATCCTGGGTGGGGGTGTCAGCGTATACACTAACCTATCTGGTACTCTTTATAACTCTTTATTCTTGACCAGCCACTGCACCCTCTCGCCACCATCCATTCCACTCACACATCCATCCAGTTCACTCTCCTTTATCTTAAATTTTGTTTCTGTTAGGTCACTTCTCTTCTTTTAAGTGCTTTTCCACTCTGATGTTATTTTAAATGCCAAACCCTCTTGCTTCCCACCAGGGTTTCCACATTTTAGTGTATTTCTTTAACCCTCCCTGCTTCACATATACAGATTTCTCCTTGAGAAATGTCAAATTCATACTATTTACCCATTCCCCACTGGACGGCGGTAACGCTGATTGCTATCTCAGGGCAATCAGCTTTCTTGCTTGAAATAAACATCACAGAACTGCGACCTGGGTGCCTTTTGGGTCTCCCACTCCCTCTACAAAGCCCAGGAGGCAGTGCGTCACCTCCAAATCAATGGAGGTTCCAAACACCCGGTCAATGGTTCCTATTACCTCCCTCCAGTATCGGAAAACAATTTTGGGCATCTCCAAAACATGTGAATCAGGTTCCCCTGTATATCCCCACACCTAGAGCAGCTTGCGTCCAGTCTTCAGCCAAACTGAAAAAGTTTACATGGGGTGTAATAGGTTCTGTATAATAAAAACAGGTGTGACAAGTACACCGACAAGGCAGATATCAATGTCCTCTCAAACAGATATGTATCCATAAGGGGATAACGAAGTCCGCAAGAGAGATATAATAGGTTTCTCTCGTTATGCGGACTTCACTTCTCTAATGTGTATAGTCATTGGAAAGCAAGCAGTCCAGCGCATTGCGCTTGATATCTACAAACCAATAAATGCCCACACACACAGAAAACACGTTTCAATCCCATAAGAAGGTTTTCCTACTGACCGTTTTTACCGCTGGTCTCGATTCAACCCAAGTGCACTCTGCTAGAGCGCTCCTCGATTAAACATCAGACACAGGGAGACAGATGACAATCTATAAAACACACATCCTAGAATAAAATGTCCACATATATAAAATGTCCACAACAATACACACACACACACACACACACAAAACTACACCCATAATATACTACAATGTGAGGGGGTTTGAATCATAGAAAGTGCTCACTCCTGTGATGGTGGACAAACCTCCCAACTTTTAAACTTCAGAATGAGGGACTGCAGCAAAAAAGGGTGTGACCAAATGCTTAACTGTGGCAGGGGCTTAAGGGGCATGATTAAACAAAACCTAAAAAATATGCTTTGATTGCTGTGCCACAAACAAGAGTCTCACGCGCACAAACCGCTGCACAATCAAAAAAAAAGAAAAGAATAAAAAGCTTCCATTACAAATAGTTTTGCACAAAGTGTGGAAGAGTGCATTACACAAAGTGTGGAAGGATTCAAGACAGAGTACAGGGTTCAGCAATATGCTATGTACAGAATGCAGGATTCAGGAGTGCACTACTGACAGAGTGCAAGGTTCAGGAATGTGTTACATACAGAATGCAAGGTTTAGGAATGCGTTACGTACAAAGAGCAAGGTTCAGGAATGCATCACGTACAGAGTGCAAGGTTCAGGAATGCGTTATGTATGGAGATCAAGGTTTAGGAATGCATCACGTAGAGAGTGCAGGAATCAGTGTGCGCTACTAACAGTGCAGGGTTCAGGAATGCACTATGTACAGAGTGCAAGGTTCAGGAATGCATTATGTAGAGAGTGCAAGGTTCAGGAATGCGTTACATACAGAGCACAAGGTTCGGGAATGTGTTACGTACAAAGTGCAAAGTTCAGGAATGCGTTACGTACAGAGCACAAGGTTCGGGAATGCGTTACGTACAGAGTGCAAGGTTCAGGAATGCATTATGTACAGCGTGCAAGGTTCAGGAATGCGTTACGTACAGAGTGCAAGGTTTAGGATCGCGTTACGTACAGAGTGCAAGGTTCAGGAGTTAGTTAAACTACGAAGACACCAAATAATGAAACATATGCATACAGGAGCCGAGGTAAGAGTGCAAGCATCGGATGGATAACAAATGAGTGCAGCTGAGCAGGACATGCAGAAGTGTGTGAATAGTATACAAATCTAGCACAGCCAGGGATTGGTGGGCAAGCCGGCAAATGTACGGCCACAATGAGAGAGTGTGCCCTAGTCAAATACAACCTGTGATGTTGGGGATGGGCGGGGCCAATATGCATTTTTGGATGTTAAGTTGCGAAAATGTGCTGCTATTGTGCAGCCCTGTGGAAGTGTCAGGGTCACAATTGAGGCCCTCTATCATTTCCAAATTGACCACCACTGGTTTATGTTATTTGTGGATAGGGAATATAGCTCCATGTAAACTGCACACAGCCCAGAGAGTTAATGTGTACTGTGGACAGAACAGTCAAAATAAAAACGTAACATTTCTTGTAAACTACATACACATTTCATAGATACTAATACTGCACAGATACATTAAATGTGATCAACACAGATCTTTTAATGGATGGTTATTTTATTATAAAAGCTTAGGCACATATGATATTTTTTCAAAGACAAAAACAATTATGTTTTAGTGAAGGTAAGGTGGCTGTCAATGTCGATTTGTTTTTAAAGATACATTTTTCAGGAATGTCATTCTTATCATTGCTTTAATTCTTAGTGAGTCATAAACCCAGAAAAAGCATGCAGTCAGTGGCCAGGGCATCTGCTTTGTAGATCAGTGACTGGCCCAAGAAAGGATATCGGGGCCCCAAGACAGCAAAAGTAGCTACAATGTTTTTTTATTTTCCATAAATGAAAATCTACACTTTGATAATTGCTTTCCCAATGTTCTCTCCCTTGAGCATTCCCATGAATCCCGCTGGCATGTTCTCAAATCCATTGGTAATGTGTTCATTATATTTCAATTTGCCCTGAAAAAAAATGTAAACAATGTATGTCACCTTTAAATCAACAATTAAAAATGATTAAAAATATATATTATGCTAATTAACAAAGGGCACACATTTTTTTAAATAAAAGGTATCAAAGTGTATATAAATCCCAACAATAAACTTATTTTCTTTGCTAGATTTTGGTCTTTTAACCAGCTTCTGCCCACGCTATAGCCGAAAGATGGCTACAGCGTGGGCCTACTTTGCCTGGAGGGTGTCCATGGATGTCCTCCCGTGATCGCACTAACCGCATTACCATGTGATCAGATGTGTCCAATGAATCATTTCCTCTCATTGACAGCGTGACAGTTTTGTGTATGTAGTGCAGGAATGTGTAATGCAGAGCACAGGGGTTGGGGAGTGCTGCAGTCAGTGTCAGGTTTAGGATATATAACCCCCTACAGGGGACCAGGGTGTGTTAAATGATCAGGAGTATATAAATGCATAGTGCCAGGTTTAGGAGTACATAACACACAGAAAGCACAGGGGTTGGGGAGTGGTGCAGCTGCAGTCGGTGTCAGGTTTAGGATAGGTTAAAGGATCAGGAGTATATAATGCATAGTGCCAGGTTTAGGAGTACATAACACACAGAGAGCAGAGTCCAGGAGTACATAATGCAGAGAATGCAGGGGACAGGAGTGTTATCCACATAATGCAGAGGACAGGAGTGTGTATTGCATAGTAAGAGTCAGAAGTACAAAACAAATAAAGTGCAGGAATCAGGGGTGTGTAATGCACAGTGTAGGGCTAAGGATATTGCAACCCCCCGCATGTAATACCCCAACCAGACCCCCTTCTCAGTACAGACCCTAAAAACACAAATCCTCTCTCCTAATATAAATCCATACTTTCCAACTGTCCCAGTTTTGGCAGGACCTTGCCAAGATATGGACAAAGACCAGACTAAGGGTCAGTTCATACCAGAACGGGCTGTGGGAAACCTGCGCTCTGCGCTCGTTTCCCACACCACGTTTAAAAATCACTGCATTTGCGATCTGTAGTGGATATCAATGTTAACTCAATGACACCCCAAACATAGGTTGCAACCACAGTGTGTTTGTCTGCACAGAATTGTATGGTACAGTAATACCGCATGTGCATTTTTTAACGCTGTGCGTTTTTTTTAAAGTAGTGCATGTAAGTCCTCTCTCCTCTCAAATTGAACCCCCTCCCCACCACCCTTCCCAGTCACTGTGTCCCCCTCCCCTGCATAGTCTAGTGATTTTTGTGTTTACTACAGATCAGTGTGGTACATGCAGAGCAGTGTCCCTCCTCCCTGTCTGTGTACAGGAAAGCATTAGGAGGAGGGCGGGAGAGAGATGCCAGCGGCCATATAGAGATATGCTTACAGTGGACCCCAGACTCCCTGCAAAATTTGTGGGAAGATATTACTGGTGCCTGCACTAGTGCACCCCTGCTGTGAAAACCACTAGAGCCAAGTGCCAGAACTTGTTCTGGCACTGGGCTCTGCTCTAGGACTTAGCCTTGATTCACTGGAGCTCCAGGACTTCAGATCCCAGGGATGGTCCCGGCGAATCCGGGACAGTTGGGAGGTATGCACAAAGCTTAACTGGTAGTGGCAGTGGTAAACAATGCATGAGAAAGACAGCGATACCCAGAAACAGTTCCAGAGGTTTTCCCTGCATTTTTTATTCCTCAAGACAGTCAACAAATATAGTTTCAATGCAAGAGGGCTTTGTACAACAAGTCTATAGCATAAAACACACTAAACATCTGCTCATCCAAGCCACTAAACTCAAGTCAGTTCCTTACTAAATGCCGCGTACACACGATCAGTCCATTCGATGAGAACGGACCGTTTTCACCGGTTAACCGATGAAGCTGACTGATGGTCCGTCGCGCCTACACACCATCGGTTAAAAAAACGATCGTGTCAGAACGCGGTGACGTAAAACACAACGAAGTGCTGAAAAAAACGAAGTTCAATGCTTCCAAGCATGCGTCGACTTGATTCTGAGCATGCATGGATTTTTAACCAATGGTTCGTGCCTACTAACGATCGGTTTTGACCTATCGGTTAGGAATCCATCGGTTAAATTTAAAGCAAGTTTACTTTTTTTTAACCGATGGTTAAATAACCGATGGCGCCCACACACGATTAGTTTTGACCGATGAAAACGGTCCATCAGACCATTCTCATTGGTTTAACCGATCATGTGTACGCGGCATAACAGGGTTCCCCCTAAAACAAATAGAACACTAAAAAAGAAATATTGTTGCCTATCAGCAGACTTTTTACCCAGCAGAAGACTCTTATAGCAGATAGCTTAAATATAAGGCATGTAGACAACTAAGAACTATAATGAGGTCTGGCTACCTGGTAAGATATAGACCTAGGAATTAAGGCTTTACCCCACCCAAAGCTCTAAAACACCTCTGAGATCCAGGTCACAGAATAAAAATTATTAAGATTCTGAGAAAACAAAAAGTTTGTTTTGCCCATATCACTCACAAAGCCTGGAGTTTCTCACTATGTGTAGGTGAAAACCCAGGTCATACATTGTCCACAATTTTGCCCACAAGTTTCACATAATACCCAGAGTATTATTTGCCAAGATAGGCTTACCTCTAAGGCCGCGTACACACGGTCGGTCCATCCGATGAGAACGGTCCGAAGGACCGTTTTCATCGGTTAACCGATGAAGCAGACTGATGGTCTGATGTGCCTACACACCATCAGTTAAAAAAAACGATCGAGTCCAACGCGGTGACGTAAAACACAACAACGTGCATTCTTTGATGCCATTCCGTTGAACGTCATTGTTCTACTTGGGTATATGTAATGTCCTCTCTCTGGCCATTCTACTGGCTGTTAGTAGACACATACCTTTTTATACAGTTTTATATTTTTGTATGTTTATATGTTTACATCCAATAAAATATTTTATATGATACTGCTAATCCAATTTGCCTCTAAAGTCCGACCGAGTGGGGCAAAAAAATCTTCTCTAAGCGATTTATACGGATGCTGTATATGAGTGATTTGCCCTTAAAAATATTCAGGCTTACCTCTAAAACCCACTGCAGGAGTTGCTTATGACCTTCCTCATATCTGTCCTCCCATTGACTCAAAAGAAATCCTTCCATTCGGAGTTGTTTGAACAGAATATATGGCTGTATGTAAGGTCCTTTAATAAACAAATAGCAACATGATCAATGGGAACATTTTTGATCAAATATAAATGTAGCGCTCCAGTAGGCTACAAGTGTTTAAGCTTAATTTTTGGCCTTTCTGTAGCCAGGGAGAGCATTAATTGTTTGGTTAAGCCTGTTCTGGGTTCCATTGGTACACGCTTGATTACTTTCCCCTGTTTTTCCAGAGAGCATTGGGACAAAGTGGGTGGAAGAATACAGACCCTAGCCTGCAGATTAATGCCTCTTCAGCTAATGCCTGGTTAGTATGGTGAGTGACCAGCAGGGGCTGTGAGGGGTATAAATGGTCTGGAACCCAAAGCAGAGGTCTCTTGTTTCCTGAAGGAGTAAGACCCAGCCTATGGGGCTGTGGCATCTCTGGGAGTTCACCTGCAGCTCAAAGAAGCCTTTTTGGGGTCCCAGAATTTGCTTTAGCTGGGGGACCTCTGGCCTAGCCTCCTGAAGATTGCAGTGAACTCTTCTAAGGATCCAGGACACAGACAATCCAAGTACAGAAACTGACTTATACTGCAGGCAGCTACACAGTATCTAGCAAACAGTGAGCACCAGCCTTCTGGACCTAGAGACTTTCTTTGGCCTCTTTTGGGAGCACTTTTCTTTTGTATATTCAGGACTATACTGATGAGGAGTCCCTTTCTAGTACCAGTTTACCTTCACCTTAAAGGGGGTGCCTTTAAGTCCAGATTCAATGTCCTCTACTGCATGTTGTTAAAGTTTAATGGAGTATCCCTAAGCTCAACCTCACCCTATCCAAGTTCATACCCCAAAAAACAACAAAAAAACACTGTTCTCTAACTCGAGTGATCGGGAAATATCGTGTGCCTATCAGGGAATAGAAACTGGGATCAAACCACCAGACCAGTCCGAGCTCTGTGCTACATGAAGTTAAATATGTGTCCCATGCTGGTCACACACAGATGCCTTTTAGTAAACACAAAGGATCAATAACTGGCTCTCTTCTCATATTTTGGAGTTACCCTAACTAATTGGCTTTTAAACCAGTGTCTCTACAGTCGCTCATTTTTAATACCCATTGTAAAGTGGAAGTGTAGCATATATCCCCATTGCCTTAATCACAGATTATCAGGCTCTCACTAGATAAAGCAGAGCTCCACCCAAAAAGAGAAAGCCGTAAATGTGGCCCCTCTCCTTCCCCCGCAGTCTTCTGGGATACATAACAGGTCCCAGAAAATGACAGGACCATTCACAAGTCACAGCGTGACTCGCACGTGCCCAGTAGGAAACAGGCTGTGAATCCGCAATGCTTTACTTCCTGTTACACTTATTACAGATTGAAGAATCGTCTCGGGTGAGGACATCGCAGGATCCATGGGCAGGTAACTGTCCTTATATCAAAAGTCAGCAGCTGCATTATTTGCAGCTGCTGATTTTTTTTTTTTTCAAGGAGCCTGGAACTCCTCCAGTCCTCCTTGCGGTTTCACAGCTGGGTGCCCACTGCGCATGCATTGTAAATGATGGATGCAGACCTATCAGTGTCCCAGAAGACTGCAGGCGGAGAGGTGTGGTGGTAGGAGTGGAAGCAGGTAAAGCTTTCTTTTGGTGGTATTTCATCACCTCTGCGGTATTTATTTTTTGCGCTATAAACCAAAAAAGAAAGACAAAAAAAGAAAAAAAAAAGTATTTTTTACTTTCTGCTATAAAGCATATGCAATAAAAAAAAATAAAATAATAATTTCTACATCAATTTAGGCGAATATGTATTCTGCTACATGCTTTTGGTAAAAAAAAATCCCAATAAGTGTATATTAATTGGTGTGCGCAAAAGTTATAGCGTCTACAAAATAGGGGATATATTTATCATTTTTATTTATTTTTTACTTGGAATGGCGAGGATCAGCGATTTTTTAGCAAGACTGCGGTATTGCAGCAGACTGTTTGGACACCTGACACTTTTGACACTGGTTTGGGAACCAGTGACATTATTACAGTGATCAGTACTAAAAATATGCACCGACACTGTATAAATGACACTGGAAGGGAAGGGTTTAACATCAGGGGTGATCAAAGGGTTAAGTGTATTCCCTAATTGTGCTTTCTTACTGTGGGGGGGGGGGGGGGTCTCACAGCAAGTTCTTGATTAGCAGGAACACAAGATCAGTGTCCATGCCATACAGCACGGTGGTCTGCTTGTTTACATGGGCAGATTGCCATTCTGTCTCTGCGGGGAGCAATCGCGGGTGGCCGACGGACATTGCATACGTCGGGCCCGCTGATTGTCTCCCCCTGTGGCCAATAAGCGCACAATCATGCATTCGGTGGGGCACGCGCCCCCCAGTGGCTATTGAACAAAATCCCATACAGGTACAGGTTTTTGCGCAATAGAGCCTTGCCGCAGTACGGTAGGTGGTCGGGAACTGGTTAAAGCAGAACTTCCCCTTTTGGGTGGAGCTCAGCTTTAAGCCCTCATACCTGTACATCTCTTATAGGCCAAAGCAGTCTTTAAATTTCACGGGCTTATAGATTCGGTGGTAACTGTCACTATTTAAGATACTGAACAAATACCTATACTTTGTTTTAACAAACAAGGCTTTCTTTTCGTAATATTGCCTTGTGAATATTATTTTCCTTTGGAATCTATAGATAAAAAGAAGTAACACAAAACAATGTGCTCTTTTCTTTAACAACCAGATTTTCTTTAGAAATACTGTAGGTGTAAAATTAAGGGCTTTTTCAGTTTCATGCAATTATAATGACACAAAAAAAATGGTAGTATAAATATTAACATTAAAAAAGAGAAAAATAACAGTTAGGGCCCTTTCACACGGGGCGGATCAGTAAAGGAGCTATGAGGCTGAGACCTCTAAGGAAACCAAGGTTCTCCAAATGGGACCTCCCATTGGTTTTAGACTTTTTCTCAGAAGAACAAAATCTGGATCGTCTATCTATCAAAGATCTTTCCCTCAAGGTTGTCTTTCTTGTTGCCATAACATCTGCCAAAATAGTCTCTGAAATTGGTTCCCTAGAATTAAAAGAACCATTTCTCACTTTCTTTCCAGACCGTGTTGTGTTAGTCCCGATGCTGGGGTCCAAACCCAAGGTAACATCAGTTTTTCACGAAAACCAAGAAATTGTCCTTCCCACTTTTCGTTCCTCTGAGGACTCTATTGTTCATCCTCTGGATGTTGGGAAAGTCCTAAAACAATATTTGGAAGCTACAGCACCCTTCCGCCAAACGGATCATTTGTTTGTTTCTTTTCATGGGAAGAACAAAGGAATGCAGGCTTCTTCTAGAACCATTTCAACATGGATCGTCCAAGCTATCCAAAGGGCTTATAAGGCAAAAGGGTTGGCTCCTCCTGAAGCGGTAACTGCTCATTCCACTCGGAGCATTTCGACATCATGGGCAGCTGCCCGACATGTTTCGCCGGAAGTCATCTGCAAAGCGGCTTCCTTCACATTTGTGATGCACTATTGCGTAGAACCGGCTTCCTTGTCGTCGGTTAATTTTGGTTTACACGTTTTATCTGTTGACAATGTCAATTAAACTTTTTTTTCGTTAACCAGCAATTGCCCACCCGGGTGTGTTTGGCTAGTCATTTCCCACACGTAGGCTGCCATGGAGTCTGTCAGGAAAAAGGAAAATTTATATGAAATACTTACCGTAATTTTCCTTTCCTGATGGACTCCCATGGCAGCAGGAGTTCCCTCCCTTTGCTGGAGTAGGCTATATTACGGAACACAGTCTATGGCTAGAAGCAAAGCTTTATGGGAGTAGGGTCCTATGAGGTATGAGAGGCGGGATTAACCCACATGTAGGCTGCCATGGAGTCCATCAGGAAAGGAAAATTACGGTAAGTATTTCATATAAATTTTCCCTTTTCTTCACAATTTGTATTTATTTTATTTTTACGTACTGTGCAGTGCAGCGTCATCATATACCTGTTGTGGTCGTGATCAGCGACACTGACTGGTGACAGTAGGTAAAATTTTAATTTTTTAAGTTTTCTTTTTTATTACAGATTTTTCTTCTTTTGTTTTTTGCATACTGTGAACAGAGCGACACAGTGTTACCATAGTAACACTGTGCTACTCTTGGTAGGTTGATAAGGATTTTTTTCTATATCTCTGTTATAAACAACCATTTTTACTGAATGAAATGGATTTATTCAGTGTTTACTATTGTCATTAGCTGTGATTGGTCACATGGTACAGATGGGCTGTGATTGACCCTATCTGTACCATGTGATCACTGTGACCAATCACATAGATCAACAGAATAATACACAACAAATGGCATGAATGGAAGCCATTCATTGTGTATAATTGCCATAGGGTCTGCTGTGATTGGTCACAGTGATCACATGGTACCAGCAGTGTGCTGGTACACTAATCTGTCAGCAAGGCGCTTTCTGGGGAGGATGTCATATGATAACCACCCGGAACTAGAGCGGTCATGGCCGTCACTGTACTATAGACTGGACGGCAACTGGTTAAACGTGGGTTTTCTACATTTCCTGCTGATATTCACCATGATTTCTACATGATTTCTACAGACTCATAGGATCAGCCTCCTCAAAAGGGACATTTCAGTTGTACATGGTGCATAGTGGGCTATGACAAACACTAGACTCTACTAGCTCTTGGAGATTATAGTAACAAGATCCTCCTGTCATAGTTCTGCCCATATTGAAGTTACATGTGTTCCTGCCCATTTTGGGTGTTGTATTAGGAAAAAATACCAGTTACTCACCGGTATCTGTTTTTCTATGAGTCTTACAGGACGGCACCTTGAGAGTAGACTGGCTCCACCTGACAGGAAACACAATCAAAAAGAGGTTTAAAAACCCCGCCCCTCCCCGTGCACCTCAGTTCGTGATAAAGTAACCACCATAAGAGCACGGGAACCAGTATATGAAATACAAACCATACGAAGTCATCAGGGTGGGAAATAGGCCTGCCGTCCTGTAAGACTCATAGAAAAACAGCTACCGGTGAGTAACTGGTATTTTCTCGAGTCGTCTTCCAGGACGGCACCTTGAGAGATAAGCAAGTAACCCTCAGGCCTACCTTAGGGCGGGACCACTGCCTGCAGGACTCTTCTGCCAAACGTCAAGTCTTGGGGTGACAGGAGTTCCACTCGGTAGTGTTTTAGAAAGGTGTTCTGGCTTGACCACGTTGCTGATCTACAGATTTGTTCCACTGAAACTCCTGCTCTCTCTGCCCAGGAGGTTGCTATAGATCTCGTGGAATGTGCCTTGACCTTAGGTACTGTTTTGCCAGCCTTACTGTATGCTACTGAAATTGCCTGTCTTATCCATCTAGATATAGAGGCTCTAGATGCTTGGCAACCCTTTTTCTTTCCTGAAAAATTGATTAGCAAGTGTGATGAGCGTCTGAACTCGCTCACCCTTTCTAAATACATTAACAAACAGCGTCTTACATCCAAACAATGAAAGGTTCGCTCTCTTTCATTCTGTGGTTTTGCGCAAAAAGAAGGAAGTATAATTTCTTGTGACCTATGAAACTTCGTTGCCACCTTAGGTAGGTACAGGGGATCCTGACTTAGGACTACCCTGTCCTCGAATAAACGAAAATAAGGCTCTTTGATTGAGAGCGCTTGCATGTCTCCTATTCTTTTGGCCGTGGTGATGGCCAAAAGAAAGGAGAATTTAAATACTAACAGCCTAACCGGAATGCTGTCTATCGGTTCAAATGGAGGTTTGGATAGCTGGTCTAACACCAGGGAGAGGTCCCAAGGGGGAACTCTGGATATCTGTATAGGTGACAACCTATCCCTGGCCGTCAGGAACCTCTTAATAAGAGGATCCAGGGCCAGCCTCTTGTCTAAAAAGTAGGACAAGGCGGCAACCTGTACTCTTAGGGTTCTCGTAGCTAGTCCTAAATTTACCCCTTCCTGAAGGAACTCCAAGATAACTGATATTTCGGGTAGTGGGGCTTGTCTTGCTGCGCACCAGCGTGAAAACCCCCCCCAGGTCTTGGCATAGATCTTCCTGGTAACTTCCTTACGACTCGCTAAGAGGGTATCTATTACCTTCTCTGAGCAACCCTTCCGCTGCAGGTTCCACCTCTCAAGTACCAGGCCGTCAGACTGAAAAAGCCTGGCTCTGGGTGAAAGATCGGTCCCTGCCGCAGAAGGTCCACCCGGACCGGAAGAGGGAGGGGAGGAAGGACCGACCACTGTTCTAGTATTGGGAACCAAGATCTTCTGGGCCACCAGGGAGCGATCAGGATCAGCTTCCCTTGTGACCGTCTCAGTTTCTGTAATACCCTCGGGATCAGATTCAGGGGAGGGAAGGCATAGGCTAGGTAAAATGTCCAGGCCTGGGCCAACGCGTCCACACCCTCCGATCCCTGATCCCGGGAGAGGGAGAAGAACCTTTCTATCTTCTTGTTCCTCCTGTGAGCAAAAAGGTCTATTTCTGGGTTGCCGAAATGATGACATACCCAATCGAAGACCTCCTGACTTAGTTCCCACTCTCCCTGGAGAATGGGTTGGCGGCTTAGAAAGTCCGCTTCTAGGTTTAGGACTCCTCTGATGTGAACTGCTGACAGGGAGCGGACTCTGTTCTGCCCAGCCTAGAATTTCTAGAGACAACCTTAGGAGCGAACGGGACCTGGTGCCTCCCTGATGGTTCAGGAACGCCACCGTGGTCGCGTTGTCGGAGAGAATTTGTATTTCTTGGTCCAGGATTCTCTCCTCGAACGCTTCCAAGGCTCTTCCGACCGCTGATAATTCTCGGAAGTTGGAAGAAGACTCCCTTTGTTGTCGATCCCAGGAACCCTGGGCCTGTAGGCCCGCCATGTGGGCTCCCCATCCCCAGGAGCTGGCATCCGTGGTTATCCTGAGGGGGTCTGACTGGTGCCACTGAAGGCCCCTTCCCAGATTCCGAGGAATGAGCCACCACTCTAGAGTGTTCTTTACCGACTCTGGAATGGAGACCCTGGAGTCTAGGGATGTTTCCTTCCCGTCCCAGGAGGAGAGGAGGAAGGCCTGTAGTGGCCTGTAGTGGAGCTGGGCCCACGGAACTGCTGGGATGCATGAGGTCATAAGTCCCAACAACCTCATGATCTCCCTGAGTGAAATATCTGCTGTTCCCCTGACAGACCTGACCACTGAGATGAGTTTCTGGACCTTGTCTACTGGTAGGAGAAGCTTTTTCTCTAAGGAATCTATTAAGAATCCCAGATAGATCTTTCTCTGTTCTGGGAGGAGAGAAGATTTTTCTCTGTTTATAATCCATCCTAAGGATTCCAGTGTAGTCAGGACGGTGGTCAGGTCCATGAGAAGAAGTGCTCGACTGGGATTGAACAGCAGCAGATCGTCGAGGTAGGGAACAAGGGAGATGCCCTTCAGATGTAGAAAGGCGACCACCTCTGCTAGCACCTTCGTGAAAACTCTTGGGCTGGAGGCAAGCCCAAAGGGGAGAGCGGTGAATTGCCAGTGTTTGATCCCCTGAGGGGAAACAATGGCGAATCTCAGGAATCTTTGATGGTCCTGGTAAATGGGGACATGGAGGTAGGCGTCCTTCAGGTCTATGGTTATCATAAATACCCCTTCTAAAAGAAGTCCTTTGAGACTGTAAATGTTCTCCATGCGGAACCTCTTGTAGAGGAGATAAGTATTCAGGGGTTTTAAGTTGATAATTAGACGGAATTTTCCCGAGGGTTTTGGTACTACGAAGATGTGAGAGTACACCCCCTGACCCTGTTGGTCTACCGGAACTGGGACTATGACCCCCTGTTGTGCTAGGTCTGACACATTCCCTAGAAGGCTTGCCGCTTTGAGGAGATTTTGGGGTAAATGAGTGAGGAGGAAAATTGGTGGGGGAAGATGGCGGAATTCGTGGGATTTCCTGCTGATATTCACCATGATTTCTACATGATTTCTACAGACTCATAGGATCAGCCTCCTCAAAAGGGACATTTCAGTTGTACATGGTGCATAGTGGGCTATGACAAACACTAGACTCTACTAGCTCTTGGAGATTATAGTAACAAGATCCTCCTGTCATAGTTCTGCCCATATTGAAGTTACATGTGTTCCTGCCCATTTTGGGTGTTGTATTAGGAAAAAATACCAGTTACTCACCGGTATCTGTTTTTCTATGAGTCTTACAGGACGGCACCTTGAGAGTAGACTGGCTCCACCTGACAGGAAACACAATCAAAAAGAGGTTTAAAAACCCCGCCCCTCCCCGTGCACCTCAGTTCGTGATAAAGTAACCACCATAAGAGCACGGGAACCAGTATATGAAATACAAACCATACGAAGTCATCAGGGTGGGAAATAGGCCTGCCGTCCTGTAAGACTCATAGAAAAACAGCTACCGGTGAGTAACTGGTATTTTCTCGAGTCGTCTTCCAGGACGGCACCTTGAGAGATAAGCAAGTAACCCTCAGGCCTACCTTAGGGCGGGACCACTGCCTGCAGGACTCTTCTGCCAAACGTCAAGTCTTGGGGTGACAGGAGTTCCACTCGGTAGTGTTTTAGAAAGGTGTTCTGGCTTGACCACGTTGCTGATCTACAGATTTGTTCCACTGAAACTCCTGCTCTCTCTGCCCAGGAGGTTGCTATAGATCTCGTGGAATGTGCCTTGACCTTAGGTACTGTTTTGCCAGCCTTACTGTATGCTACTGAAATTGCCTGTCTTATCCATCTAGATATAGAGGCTCTAGATGCTTGGCAACACATTTTCTTTCCTGAAAAATTGATTAGCAAGTGTGATGAGCGTCTGAACTCGCTCACCCTTTCTAAATACATTAACAAACAGCGTCTTACATCCAAACAATGAAAGGTTCGCTCTCTTTCATTCTGTGGTTTTGTGCAAAAAGAAGGAAGTATAATTTCTTGTGACCTATGAAACTTCGTTGCCACCTTAGGTAGGTACAGGGGATCCTGACTTAGGACTACCCTGTCCTCGAATAAACGAAAATAAGGCTCTTTGATTGAGAGCGCTTGCATGTCTCCTATTCTTTTGGCCGTGGTGATGGCCAAAAGAAAGGAGAATTTAAATACTAACAGCCTAACCGGAATGCTGTCTATCGGTTCAAATGGAGGTTTGGATAGCTGGTCTAACACCAGGGAGAGGTCCCAAGGGGGAACTCTGGATATCTGTATAGGTGACAACCTATCCCTGGCCGTCAGGAACCTCTTAATAAGAGGATCCAGGGCCAGCCTCTTGTCTAAAAAGTAGGACAAGGCGGCAACCTGTACTCTTAGGGTTCTCGTAGCTAGTCCTAAATTTACCCCTTCCTGAAGGAACTCCAAGATAACTGATATTTCGGGTAGTGGGGCTTGTCTTGCTGCGCACCAGCGTGAAAACCCCCCCCAGGTCTTGGCATAGATCTTCCTGGTAACTTCCTTACGACTCGCTAAGAGGGTATCTATTACCTTCTCTGAGCAACCCTTCCGCTGCAGGTTCCACCTCTCAAGTACCAGGCCGTCAGACTGAAAAAGCCTGGCTCTGGGTGAAAGATCGGTCCCTGCCGCAGAAGGTCCACCCGGACCGGAAGAGGGAGGGGAGGAAGGACCGACCACTGTTCTAGTATTGGGAACCAAGATCTTCTGGGCCACCAGGGAGCGATCAGGATCAGCTTCCCTTGTGACCGTCTCAGTTTCTGTAATACCCTCGGGATCAGATTCAGGGGAGGGAAGGCATAGGCTAGGTAAAATGTCCAGGCCTGGGCCAACGCGTCCACACCCTCCGATCCCTGATCCCGGGAGAGGGAGAAGAACCTTTCTATCTTCTTGTTCCTCCTGTGAGCAAAAAGGTCTATTTCTGGGTTGCCGAAATGATGACATACCCAATCGAAGACCTCCTGACTTAGTTCCCACTCTCCCTGGAGAATGGGTTGGCGGCTTAGAAAGTCCGCTTCTAGGTTTAGGACTCCTCTGATGTGAACTGCTGACAGGGAGCGGACTCTGTTCTGCCCAGCCTAGAATTTCTAGAGACAACCTTAGGAGCGAACGGGACCTGGTGCCTCCCTGATCGTTCAGGAACGCCACCGTGGTCGTGTTGTCGGAGAGAATTTGTATTTCTTGGTCCAGGATTCTCTCCTCGAACGCTTCCAAGGCTCTTCCGACCGCTGATAATTCTCGGAAGTTGGAAGAAGACTCCCTTTGTTGTCGATCCCAGGAACCCTGGGCCTGTAGGCCCGCCATGTGGGCTCCCCATCCCCAGGAGCTGGCATCCGTGGTTATCCTGAGGGGGTCTGACTGGTGCCACTGAAGGCCCCTTCCCAGATTCCGAGGAATGAGCCACCACTCTAGAGTGTTCTTTACCGACTCTGGAATGGAGACCCTGGAGTCTAGGGATGTTTCCTTCCCGTCCCAGGAGGAGAGGAGGAAGGCCTGTAGTGGCCTGTAGTGGAGCTGGGCCCACGGAACTGCTGGGATGCATGAGGTCATAAGTCCCAACAACCTCATGATCTCCCTGAGTGAAATATCTGCTGTTCCCCTGACAGACCTGACCACTGAGATGAGTTTCTGGACCTTGTCTACTGGTAGGAGAAGCTTTTTCTCTAAGGAATCTATTAAGAATCCCAGATAGATCTTTCTCTGTTCTGGGAGGAGAGAAGATTTTTCTCTGTTTATAATCCATCCTAAGGATTCCAGTGTAGTCAGGACGGTGGTCAGGTCCATGAGAAGAAGTGCTCGACTGGGATTGAACAGCAGCAGATCGTCGAGGTAGGGAACAAGGGAGATGCCCTTCAGATGTAGAAAGGCGACCACCTCTGCTAGCACCTTCGTGAAAACTCTTGGGCTGGAGGCAAGCCCAAAGGGGAGAGCGGTGAATTGCCAGTGTTTGATCCCCTGAGGGGAAACAATGGCGAATCTCAGGAATCTTTGATGGTCCTGGTAAATGGGGACATGGAGGTAGGCGTCCTTCAGGTCTATGGTTATCATAAATACCCCTTCTAAAAGAAGTCCTTTGAGACTGTAAATGTTCTCCATGCGGAACCTCTTGTAGAGGAGATAAGTATTCAGGGGTTTTAAGTTGATAATTAGACGGAATTTTCCCGAGGGTTTTGGTACTACGAAGATGTGAGAGTACACCCCCTGACCCTGTTGGTCTACCGGAACTGGGACTATGACCCCCTGTTGTGCTAGGTCTGACACATTCCCTAGAAGGCTTGCCGCTTTGAGGGGATTTTGGGGTAAATGAGTGAGGAGGAAAATTGGTGGGGGAAGATGGCGGAATTCCAATCTGTAGCCTTCCTTCACTATCTGCAAAATGTGAGGACTCCGCGTTATGCTTTCCCAAGCTGGAAAAAAATCGGGAGAGCCTTCCCCCGACTCTCGAGTCACTTGGAGTCTTTCCCAGCGGGTTTAGGATCAGGGAAAAGGATTCCCCCTTTTGGTTTATCCTTTCCCGTGATCCACCTCCTATTAAAGGCCGCTCTTCGGTCTGAAGGTCGGTTTTTATTCTGGGGGCCTCGAAAAAATCTCCTCCTATTTTGTTTAGGTTTGGGAGGGAACCGTTTACCCTTTTCTGAGGCTCTAGTTAGAGCCTGGTCTAAACCTGTCCCAAAGAGGAGGGATCCCTCAAAGGGCAGGGCACAGAGACGGGATTTGGAGGCCAAATCTCCTTCCCATGTTTTGAGCCATAGTGCCCTTCGAGGCGTTAATAAGAGCGCCCGTTTTAGCAGAGGCTCGAGCGGTCTCAATTGATGCGTCTGCTAGATAGGCGAAAGCGCTACCTATGACTCTAAGGGAATCTCGGATATCCTTAAATTTTGAAGTCTGCGGGATATGTTCCAACATCCTGGACAGCCAGGTATCCGTATTCCTGGCAATGCAGGATGAGGCCAGTGCGGGCCCAAGGGCTGCCGCATTAGCCTCCCAGGCCCTGCGAAGGGAGGTCTCTGCCCGTCTGTCTAGTGAATCTTTTAAATTCCCAGCATCCTCAAAGGAAAGGTCAGACTGTCTAGACAGTTGAGCTAGGGAAGTATCTAGTTTAGGGACTTTGAAAAATTTGTTTTCTAGTTCTTCCTTAAAGGGACAGCGCCTTTTCCAGGTTTTGTACCTTAGTAACTTCTTTTCAGGTTCAGCCCACTCTCTTAGAACTAAATCCTAAAGAGATTGGTGAACTGGGATAACCTTTGGCTGGGGCTTAGCCAAACCCTGGTACATCTTATCCTGTGCTGACACCAGTTCGGCCGGCTGCTGAATCCCCTCAGAGGTATAGATAGCCGCCAGTAAACCACCCATGTCATCTGCTGAAAAAATAAATTTGCCTGATCTAGCATCTTCATCCTCATCATCTGTCTGGCTATCAATGAGACCTTCTTCCTGAGCCTCTGAATCCTCAGAGTCTGATAGAAGAACGTCCCTAGCCCTCAACAATCTCGGAGCCGAGGTGGATAAGCTTTCCTGTGAGGAGGGCCCAGCTGCTAGGGGGATCAGGTTCTTTGGTTTTTAAGACTTCCTTAAACTCCTTTAATGTGGAAAGCATCTCTGACTGAACCGTCAGGAATTCTTTCATTATTAGCGAAGTTTCCTTCCCTGTGAGTTTTTGAATGCACTTAGCACACAAAAGCTTGGAATAGTCTGTGGCCAGCTTAATGCTACAATTCCCACATCTTTTAGCTTTAGATGTATGTTTAGCAGAAACACTAGAAGCCTCCCCCTGGGCAGTAACCTCTTCCCCTGAAAGTAAAAGACAGAGGCTTTAATACAAAAAAGGAGTAGGGGAAGGGAAGGGGGGTGTGTGGGGAATAAGGACCCAGTCCAAGTGCCCCAATGAAGTTTCTGGAGGTAGACTCACCCCTGGTGGCTTCCTCTGCAGCAGCGGTTAGCGCCGGGCGGTCCTCACGCTCCATGGCACCGTCGAATCGGGCGCCACTCTCTCCCCTGCTGCGCTCCGTGTGTGTGAGCTAACGCCGATGGCGGCCGCCATTTTGGTGAAGACCGGAACCGGAAGTACGTCATCACCATGCGCTGCCATCGACGCAGCGTCGGAATGCTGGCTCCACCGAGAAATGAGCCTGGGAGAACAGCAGCCGAGTCCACAGCGCGGAGATGCGTCTTTACCCGGCCCAGCAGGTAGGAAGATGCTCGGGAGAGAGGGATTCCAGCCACCTAGGTGTTCTGAGGTAGCCACTATCCCAGATACACCTAGCAGGGGGGGGGTTCCCAAACATAGTTTTCCTTCAGCTCCCCCCTCAATACGGGGGAGACCCTCTGGACAGGCAATAGCCTCAGTAAGCTCAAGGCCTCCCAGGACCCATGGCTCACATTCCAGGAGGGGGACCACCAGCCCCAGGCCTTAGGTCTTTTTAGAGAAAACAAAAAAAACGTTTCGCTGGGGGAAACACAATCATGAACTGAGGTGCACGGGGAGGGGCGGGGTTTTTAAACCTCTTTTTGATTGTGTTTCCTGTCAGGTGGAGCCAGTCTACTCTCAAGGTGCCGTCCTGGAAGACGACTCGAGAAAATGTGTATGCAATCACTGTCTTAAACTGGCTATACACCTTTGGCAGCCGGTCCACTATGTGATGGGCCGTGTACTGTGAGGGGCGCCAGACCAACAGGTCTCTACCAGGTCCGTCACTCCCTCACAGGCACATGACCAGAGCCCGAAGCCCCAAACTGGACTGTTTAATGTTGTCCTCGGGGCGCAGAGAACTGCACCCCGAACCCTCCACCGTGCGATACCAGCGAATCGAATCAACATTCGCCATCGGTTTCCGGCTTCCCGCCCCAGCCAATCAGGACAGGAGGCCGAAGACCCAGAACCCCGAAAGAAGACCGGGTCAAAACAGAAGCCGCAGTGACGGGCACCAGGGTAGTGGTGACCGCTAGAGGGCTCTGCCCGTAGGGGAAAAAAAAGGAAACTTAAAACATTAACAAGAGTAGTCATACAGAGTCCACCTTTAACAAGGTTGAATAGAGTCCAGTTATCGAGTAATAAACATAATTGTATATTAAAATAGAATTCTACTTGCAGAATAAGTCGTGTGCATGTATTTCACTGCAGTACTGCTTGGAAATAATATTAAGAAGGGTGAGTGCGGACCTGGAGGGGCACACCCATGCCCCCCTAAAATCCTCCAGCACCAGCCGACCACTGCTGTGCATGGGTAGAATTTGTTCAAATGATCATATTGAATTTCCATCATTACTCAACAAATTTTGTGCGAAACCGCCATTCCATCTCAATTATGAGCAGTCATTTATCATGCACTAGAATCGTATGACATTTTCACAGAGCGGAATACTAATGCCGCGTACGCACGATAATTTTTCGGCATGAAAAAAAACAAAGTTTTTAAAAACGTCATTTAAAATGATCACATCATCGTTTTTCATCTTCTGAAAGACGACAACATTTTTCGAACATGCTGCATTTTTTTAACGCCGTTTTAAACTATGTCGTTTTTCGGGTAGTAAAAAATCATGTGTGGGCTAAAACTACGTTTTAAACCCGCGCATACTCAGAAGCAAGTTATGAGACAGGAGCGCTCGTTCTGGTAAAACTACCGTTCATAATGGAGTAAGCACATTCATCATGCTGTAACAGACAAAAAAGCGCGAATCGTCTTTTACTAACAAGGAATCAGCTAAAGCAGCCCAAAGGCGAATAGAACTTCCCCTTCAGAGTGCCGTCGTACGTGTTGTACGTCACCGCGCTTTGTTCATCATTTTTCAAGAACGATGGTGTGTGGCCAACGTCGTTTTTAATAATGAAGTTGGAAAAACATCGTTTTTTGGACATGCTGAAAAACAATGTTTTTTTTTAATGCCGAAAAATGATCGTGTGTACGTGGCATAAAAGTTTGCAACTTCCACGAAAGAATGTTCTTGATAACAAAAGTTCTAATTCCAGGTGAAACTTTTGTGCATTATAACAACAACAATTTTTTCCTTGCTAAAATCACATTCACAAGTACAATTTGTTTAGATAACAAGCAATCAAAATTTTCCAACCTTCAGTCCCTATGGTCGAAAATGAAAATTACTTTGTGGACATTAATTAAGACAAAATAAAAATAACCTTTTGACAACAACCGCCCATGTATGGCCAGTTTTACAAAAAGGAAACTTAAAACATTAAGAGTAGTCATACAGAGTCCACCTTTAACAAGGTTGAATAGATTCCAGTTATCGATTAATATATATAATTGTGTATTAAAATAGAATTGGTCGTGTGCATGTATTTCACTGCAGTACTGCTTGGAAATAATATTTGTGCACAGTTCCAAATAATATTATGGAAGAAAACATTCATCTACCTGAAGTAATCACTGAGTCATTGTACATGGAAATGGCACCACATACAGCAATTCTTCCAAAATCTTTCATTTGTTGCAAGGCAGCATCTGTAAACTTTCCTCCAACCTATAGCAGAAGAAATAATGATCAGCCTTTATGACTACATTAGAATTCTGCAGCAAAATAAATACAGGAAAGGATATTCAACAGTAGCATTTCTCAACCTTTTTGCAGTTATGACATACATGCCAGACTAAAATATATATATAAAAAAAAAATACATTTAATTATCAATGGGAAACCTGTTCCTGGAATGATGCACACAACCACCTTTATGAAATTACATTAATCAGAAGCCTCCCTTCATATCAGATAGACTAGACACGGTATTACTAGATATGATCGAACAATTCATGGACACTTTTGAAACTACAAAATTGTACATTGTCTCCTAACCTTTCCTGGCAGTATCTGCAATTACAGCATTGACTTGATCTTTGAATTCAGTCTACATCTGATATTTAGTTTTGAATAGAGCAGAGTGCAGAGAGGATTTAAGCCACTTTTGTTTTTCTGGCACAATAACTTTATTCTGATGCAAATAAATTGTGCAACATTGACATTAGACAAAAGAAAAGAAAGACGCCCACTACGCCAACATCCAAAATTAATATAAAAGGATTGAATGAATTTGTAGGGATGTCATGAGGCGATGGTTAGTAAAAATATAATCTTTCTTACAAAATAGTTAAAAACATATAACAAACACCCTACAGCAGCCCTCAAAATTTCCACTCGCCTGCTAGCATTTGGCGAGTGGATTTAAGCTGGGGGCAAGTGATAACAGTTCTGCATTACCAACAGTCCAATCTGTGCCTACACTTAGAGCCACGCTGCGATTGGCGGCCGAAGAGGAAAGGTGCGTGCCCAGGAAAAGTAGTCGGGTGAGCCGCACACATGCAGAGCAGTACACAGGTGCTCTCCTTACAATTCTCATTAAGCCATGGGACCTGATAGTATGACCTCTCTGAGCCTGGCTTCCCAACCTGACCAATGTAGCTGGAGAGCAGGGAGCAGGAAGGAACAAGTGAGCTGGAGGACTGCGATTATCACCACTCTGGGTGTCCCAGGTAGGCAGTGCAGCACAGCGCTCACCAAGAGTTGCCCTGACAAGAGAGGGGCAGTATGCTGTGCGGTGTCAGTGTGCGCTGTGTTGTGGTGTCAATGGCTATGCAGGTGTGTGAATCTCGGTGCTGGATTGTACTCCCTCCCGCTGTGCTGCAGCTCCTCTCCTCACTGCCCGACAATGAAAGGGGGAAGTGGGGACATGCAAGTGTGGAGCCGCACACAGGGGCTCATGATTATGAGAGTCGGTAGAATAGGAGAGGGAGAGAGAGAGAGAGGAGGATGGATGGGGGTTGCAGAGGAGACAGCAAGAGAATGGGGGGAAAGACCTGGTTCTAGAGAGAAGGCAGAGGAGGAGGAGGGAGTCTTGTACATAAGAAGAGGGAGAGCAATATTTGCAGAAAAGTCCATGTCCCTCTGGTTTGCCCCAGTGCCATGTCCCTCTGGTTTGCCCCAGTGCCATGTCACTCTGGTTTGCCCCAGTGCCATGTCCCTCTGGTTTGCCACAGTGCCATGTCCCTCTGGTTTGCCCCAGTGCCCTGTCCCTCTGGTCTGCCTCAGTGCCCTGTCCCATTTTGTTAAAGTTGTTGTTGGTAATATTTAATTGTGTAACTTGATTCGGCATAAAACATTTAACAGTGTCATTCCAAGAGATAATCTACAAGGGCGTTTTTAGGGGCGTTTTTAGGGGCGGGGAAGTGTATGGGTTAGGTGAGGCAACTGGCGGCGAGTAACACTTGAGGCCTGGCTAGAAGCTCAGGGCTTGAAATTTTGAGCCCTGCCCTACAGTATGACAAGGTCAACAGATACCCAATTAAATAGACCTGAGGTATGGAACCTGATATGTAACAGTGTCCGTAACAACTGGACAAGAGACAGTGCTTATATGTATCAAGAGGTTAGGTCCATGGACTCCATGCTTTCTTGTCAACTTGTTTCGCAATTTGATAGCTTCCTCAGGACATACTGGGTAGGTGTTGATGGGCCCTGCAACCGGAAATAGAGTCACATCACATGAAACAGATTAGGAATGAGGATCAATGCATATGCAAAGGCATATGAATTTCCTACGTGACAAGTGGGTAGAGAAGGTAATGAAATCTAACCTCTGCTATAGCCAAGGTCACTAAGTTAAATGAAGGTTAGTCATAACATAGAGTTTGGAGGAGAGGAAGGCCACACAGAAACAGCCAATGAGATTCAATTATCAGTATCCAAATTAATGTAATCACCCCTAAAAAGAACAAAACATTTCTCCTCCACACACCCATAATCGTCAGTAAAGCGCATAAAGCCTTATATTAGTATGCCGGGTGTACCTCATTTGGGGGCTTATTAGTAGAGCCAAGACCCAAAAAGCCCTTAGTAGGGTAGGAGGCACCTCTTCCTAAAGGATTGATAGTGTGGGTGTCCCTGCCAGATCACGATCAAATTTTAGACAAAAATCGCCACAATGAGATTGCAGCTGCACGTTAATTCTCTCAGTAGGCAATATAGGAACAATAGCCTATAGACAAAAGAGACAGAAGATTCAGATTGACAATGCACCCCAGGTCCCAACCAAGAGTCTCGGTTTATGATTATAATAGTGAAGGTAGCAAGGGCAAAGGTCATCATATAGGAACAATACCGAATCCTGCTACATGCAGCTATAGAGCATGTTAAAATGCAAACAGAGAAGAGAAGCACATTTTGGTGAAACAGGCCTGTGCAGCCTAAAGGAAACAAGGAGAACAGGAAATAGATAAAGGAGAAGTGTGATGCATAATGGAGGAAAGAAAGGGGTGTGAATAGAAAGTAAAAGATAGAAGAAAAAATAAAAGGGGGGGGGGGGTCAAGGAAACCTGTGCAGATGTCATATTTTTAATGGTGGACAGCCAGTAGACCTGAAGAAGGAAATTCAGGGTTGTCTGCAGAAAAGTAACCCTGCAGAAAATTAAAGGGGTTGTAAAGCTTTGTGTTTTTTCACCTTAATGCATTCCATGTATTAAGGTGAAAAAGTACTTGCAGTCACCGGCCCCCCCGAGCCCTCGTTTTACTTAGCTGAGACCTGAACCTTCTTGGGCGTGATCCCACGTTGCTTTCACCGAGCTCTAGTCGGATCTTCATTGGATGATTGATAGCAGCGCAGCCATTGGCTCCCGCTGCTGTCAATCAAATCAATGATGTGGCACGTCGGGGGCGGGGCCGAGTCATACATTTGGCGGCTATGGCCGCCGAGTGTATCACACGGCCCCGGGAGAGAGCTTCCCAGAGGGGGTTAGCTCTTGCGGGGAGGATCCGCGAGAGCCGCCGTGGGACCCCAGAAGAGGATATTCGGGGCCACTCTGTGCAAAACAAACTGCACAGTGAAGGTAAGTATGACATGTTTGTTTTTAAAAAATAAATAAAACAAACCCATAATATCCCTTTAACATGGGTATTGTTCAAAAATGGCTCTTAGTTTTTCATTAATAATTTTGCTATAAATTTGGCTTTTGACTTCCTCAAGATTAAATACAGATGTTTTCCAGGCATTAGCTATAGTCATTTTGTTATCAGCGAATATGTGCATTAAGAATATTTTCTCCATGTGGGAACGCCCCAAGATTTTTTTTTAAAAAAGTGCTTCCAGCAGGAGTTCCCACAACTTTGAGTGAGGGACAGATCAAAGCAGATTGTAAATTTGAATCCATAATCTATTCATGTGTGTGTGTGGGGGGGGGGGGGGGGGTTTAGGTCCACCAAGTGTGTTGATCGCACTGGCTTCTATACAGCCCCTGAAGCATGGGTCGACATCAGTAAATATACAGTGTGTACTGTATGTATCGAAGTTTAATACCACTGGAAAAGTAATTTAAAAGGAATGCTAAAGTTTCTGGAGCTTTTGCAGGTTCCAGCCAATATATCTATGTCCAGTCGTCCAGTGCTATGGATTGTTCCAGTTTCCAGTTTGGTCTCCAATTTCGTTTCATATTCCAATGGCCCGGTAGTATCAGGAGTCATAAAATAAACATTAGTGAAACCATGTCTGTGGGAGGTGGAGACATCCATAGTAATATGGGTATTGGGATTGGGTGGCACTCTATCAAGTCCAATATCACCCACAGGGGGATTTCATGAGTAGCATGTAAAAGTGCCAAAGGGACTATGTGGGTGACCTGATAATAATTTTGGGAGTGCTAATCCCCCAGAAATGTTGGAGTGGAAGAGAAGGGTCTTGTTAACCCTAGGTCTAGATGTACCCCATACAAACTGTAATACCTTACATTGGAGGATACAAGAAATATATCCAAGGATAGAGACTGGGAAACGAGAAATGCATACTGATATAGGGATTCATAAGTGGGGGTCAAATTGATCCCTAAATATTTAGGGGAAGTAGTCTGTGCAAAAAAAATAGGCTTGTTTTAAAGTGTCCCATGTATGAGCAGTTAGTAACATTAAATCAGCTAAGGACTTCATCTGGTTCACCTGCAAACCGGAAATATTTCTGAAATCACTCACTGTTTTAAAGAGATTCAGGGGAGAAGTATGAGGGAGGTCACTGTTAAAAGCATATTATCAGCAAACAAATACGTTTATGAATAGTATCATCTATCCCAACCCCTTTAATGTTGAGATTTGTCCTGACATACTTGGCTAATGGTTCTAAAGACAGTACAGACAAGACTGGGGATAAAGGGCACCCATGTCTAGTACCCTGATTAATTAGAAAAAGTGGAGACTCATAACCATAATACTTGAGTTTTGCTTGAGGATTGGCATACATGGATAGAAAACTGTTGGGTTTGTATTGCCATCTTTGTCCTTTTTTTAAAAATGGGCCACCATGGAGCCATTCGTCATAATGTGCTACTATACACAGCATATTAGCACATTGGGACTTATTTGCAAAGTTATACTCTCCAGTGCTGCATTGTCAGCGCTCCCGCTGGTCCCTGGCCCTTACATCTTCTCCCGGTCTTCCTTCCAGGTTCGAACTGTTTGGTTGCTTAATTGACTGGGCTGTGTTGATGTACTCCAATACTCCATTGCATGCGCATGGGGGACACATCATCACAGCACAGAGCTGTGCTGTAACCATAGAGTGCCTTGAAAAAGTATTCATACCCCTTGACATTTTCCAAATTTTGTCATGTTACAACCAAAAACTTAAAAAATTATAAATGGGTTTTCAACATTTTTTACAAATAAATATGTGAAAAGTGTGACGTGCATTTGTATTCAGCCCCCCTGAGTCAATGCTTCGTAGAACCATCTTTCACTGCAATTACAGCTGCAAGTCTTTTGGGGATGTCTCAACCAGCTAGAGTGACATTTTTGCTCATTCTTCTTTGCAAAATAGCTCAAGCTCTGTCAGATTAGAAGAAGAGCGTCTGTGAACAGCAATTTTCAAGTCTTACCACAGATTCTCAATTGGATTTAGGTCTGGACTTTGACTGGGCCATTCTAACACATGAATATGCTTTGATCTAAACCATTCAATTGTATCTCTTGCTGTATGTTTAGGGTCATTGTCCTGCTGGAAGGAGAACCTCCACCCCAGTCTCAAGTCTTTCGCAGACTAAGAGGTTTTCTTCTAAGATTGCCCTGTATTTGTCTCCATCTATCTTGCCATCAACTCTGACCAGCTTCCCTGTCCCTGGTGAAGAAAAGCATCCCCACAACATGATGCTGCCACCACCATGTTTCACGGTGGGGATGGTGTGTTCAGGGTGATGTGCAGTGTTAGGACCCTTTCACACGTATGGACAGTATATCTATATTTCATTTATCCGTTTTCAGATGAAATATGGACATACATGTATCCCTATGGGATAGCGGGTGTCAGCGGATGAACATCCATTGACACCTGATCTCATCGGTCCCCTTAGGATCCGGTTATGCAGACAAGGAAAATCTTATTTTTCCATTAATCTGCAGAGCAAATCGGGTGAACACAGACAGACGGTCCGTGTTCATACGATCCCCCCATAGGGGAGAGCGGAGATCTGACAGGGCGGTCCCTGCACAGTGTGCCAACCTCCTATATTCACAATGCATTGGGCTGGCACAAGACTTGGAAGCAAGTGGCAATCACAGGAGTAGTGGTGACTACTTCAGTAATTTCCAGGTTCCAGGCACATCATCCAGATATGTCATAAACATTGTTACATTAGTCCAAGCTGGACCAATATACCATACCCATAATTGTTCTTTAAAAAAAAAAAAAAAAATTTTTTTTGTTACTAATCAACAAACCCTTGTGTTTTTTCACTTTAATGCATCTTATGCAGTCCGGCATGTGTCCATGGACGCAAATGCTGGACTCAGGAGCGCGCCAGCAAGGTAACCCCCCGGGAGAGCGCTTTTCCTAGGGGGGATTATCTGATGTGGGGAGGAGCCATGAGAGCCGCAGAAGGATCCCAGAAATCGAGGATCGGGGCCACTCTATACAAAATGAGCCGCACAGTTGGAGGTAAGTATGACATGTTTGTTATTTAAAAAAAAAAATTAAACAAGACTTTACAATCACTTTTAGCAGACTTACATTGTCAAAGTAACAGTCGTATCCCTCCGGAGATGCTGCCTTCAGTGCCTCCTCAAGTGAGCTCACCGTCTTATAGTTGAAAGCTTCATCAAAGCCAATTTCCTTTAAATACAAAACTTTTTCATCTGAGCCAGCAGATCCGACTACTTTACAGCCCTGATTAAAAACACAAAAAAAGAATTCCATAATTACTTATAATATTCATTTTCATGTCAATATTCTCTCCAATGTCGTCTTTCAGTTTGGGACTGTTTCATTATACATAGTTGCTTTCAAATTCATAGTTGTTACAATTTACCATGATGCAATTTTTGCAACATTGAGGCTAGACACACTATACAATTTTCTTTCGTTTTTTTTCCTTTAGATTTATCAAAATCATAATATGAGGTCAAACCTTAAAGGGGTTGTAAAGGTTCGTTTTATATTTTCTAAATAGCTTCCTTTAAGCTAGTGCATTGTTGGTTCACTTACCTTTTCCTTCCATTTCCCTTCTAAATGTTTTTTTTCTTTGTCTGAATTTCTCATTTCCTGTTCCTCCTCAGTAAGCTGTTCAGTAAGCTGTTCTGGTTGACTAACCACTGCTCGGATGATGGTGGCAAGTTTACTGAGGAGAAACAGGAAGTGAGAAATTCAGACAAAGAAAAAAAAAACATTTAGAAGGGAAATCGAAGGAAAAGGTAAGTGAACCAACAATGCACTAGCTTAACCACTTCAGCCCCGAACCATATTGCTGGTCAATGACCGGGCCACTTTTTGCGATTCCGCACTGCGTCGCTTTAACTGACAATTGCGTGGTCCTGCGACGTGGCTCCCAAACAAAATTGGCGTCCTTTTTTTCCCACAAATAGAGCTTTCTTTTGGTGGTATTTGATCACCTCTGCGGTTTTTATTTTCTGCGCTATAAACAAAAATATAGCGACAATTTTGCTGTAATAAATATCCCCAAAAATATATATAAAAAAAACGTTTTTTTCCTCAGTTTAGGCCGATACGTATTCTTCTACATATTTTTCGTAAACAAAAAATGCAATAAGCGTTTATTGATTAGTTTGCACAAAAGTTATAGCATCTACAAAATAGGGGATAGTTTTATGGCATTTTTATTAATATTTTTTTTTTTACTAGTAACGGCGGCGATCAGCGATTTTTTTTTTATCGGTACTGCGACATAATGGCGGACACTTCGGACACTTTTAGCACATTTTTGGGACCATTGGCATTTTTATAGCGATCAGTGCTATAAAAATACATTGATTACTATAAAAATGCCACTGGCAGGGAAGGGGTTAACTCTAGGGGGCAAGGAAGGGGTTAAGCATGTTCCCTGGGTGTGTTCTAACTGAAGGGTGGGGGTGGGACTGACTTGGGGAAATTACAGTGATGGCGCCCGCCAGGCACGCGCGAACGCGCCTCTATTGGCTGAATCGTGAGATGACGTATAGCTACGTGATCTCGTGCAGCCGAGCCGACCTGCCGCTGTATAACTGCGGCGGCTGCTCGGCAAGCGGTTAAAGGAACCTATTTAGAAAATAAAAAACAAACCTTTACAACCCCTTTAACACTTTCAATTAGTATGCAATCAGGTGACCTGCACTACATAGTTGAAGGTAAATCTACAGGAAATCAAAACGGCAAAAGTTGTATAGTGTGTAGCCAGCCCCCCCCCCCCCCCTTGTACCGGCCCTGACTGTGTAGTTATTAATATATTTTTTTTGCCAAAGGACTTTGAATATGAGGTTCCAGTACTTGCCTCTCTCTCTGGGCCCTTTGCAGCCCTACCCACAGACAATGAAGAATGAATGGGAAGCTGCATAGAACAGAATAGTGTGACAAATGACTACAGTACAACCAGAAGCACATTAAAAACCTCACTAAGCTAATTGTATAAGATTAAAGATAAACCAGGTTGGCTTTATTGGTTTAAATAAATGTACCCCAGAGAGCATTAGAAAATGTTCTGCTTTTTATCTGTTGGTCGGAGTTGCTGGAAAACTGGAATGCTGATCAATACTGACCTCCTTATAATACTAGTTGGCTGGCTTCTATTATTTTTCTCTGGCCTTTGAACTCATGGGGCTGGATTCAGATACATCGGCGTATCTGTCCGCCCGGCGTAACGTATCTGAGATATGTTACGTCGCTCTAACTTTGGGCGCAAGTTCTTTATTCAGAAAGAACTTGCGCCCTTAGTTAGAGCGGCGTAGCGTATGTGTTTCGGCGTAAGCCCGCGTAATTAAAATGGGGATGTAGGGGGCGTGTTTTATTTAAATTTCCCTTGACCTCGCGTTTTTTACGTTTTACTTGAACGGCGCATGCGCCGTCCGTAAAATCTCCCAGTGTGCATTGCTCTAAATGACGTTGCTTTCGACGTGAACGTAAATTACGTCCATCCGTATTCACGAACGACTTACGCAAACGACGTAAAATTTCAAAACTTACATACTTAACATTAGCTACCCCTCATATAGCAGGGGTAACTATACGCCGTAAAAAGCCGAACGCAAACGACGTAAAAAAAAAGCGCCGGGCGGTCGTTAGTTTCTGAATCGGCGTAACTCCTCATTTGCATATTCCTTGCGTAAACAAACGGAAGCGCCACCTAGCGGCCAGCGTGAGATTGCAGCCTAAGATCAGACGGTGTAAGTCACTTACACCTGTCGGATCTTAGGGATATACAAAGGCATACAGTAATGAGCTAGTATGCATTGCATACTAGCTCATTATGAATTATTTACCTTACATCGAAGCCCCCGCAACGGTCCTTGTACCCCCCTCCAGCCGGCGAAATCTCTCCCGAAGTGACTTCGTGTATCGCAGGCTCCATCTCTCCTGTACATGCGCGGGAGCCACCGGTAACGGCACACTGACTGAAGTAGCGGCACATATGTGCTTCAGTTTGCTTTAGTGCGCATGTGCCAATGACATTGCAGGGGACAGGGGATATCTCCTAAACCGTACATATTTAGGAGATATCCTGGGTATCTACAGGTAAGCCTTGTTATAGGCTTACCTGTAGAATAATGTGGCTGTAAAGGGTTTACAGACATTTTAAAAAAGCAGCATTTATACAGTTTGCCTGAGCTGTCACAAATCAGTGGGTGAGGAGACAAAGAGACACTCTGCAGAGGTGAGAACTGACTGGAGGGAAGGGACACCCCCCTTCCCATAGCACACAGGAACAGAGCTGAGGCTTCCAATCAGCTACAGATACGTTTTTCTCTTGGTGTCAGAAAAACTTGTCAGAAGTAAGGATGAGCTCCAAGCCCCTCCAAAGCGCCAAACAAAGCACTGCGGCGCTATGCAGGCGGTTTTAGCCCTTTTTCGGCCACTAGCGGGGTTACCGACGATGCCCCAGAGCCTCAGTGTGAAAGTGTTCTGAAAATAAAGAATGTACAGAAGTCATTTGAGCTTTTTAAAAAGGAAAAAATTAAAAGGCAGCACAAATTAAAAAGGTAACTTACTTTCATCTTTGCAATCTGTCCCACTAGAGAACCTACAGCACCAGCAGCGCTGTTAATAAGAACCACGTCTCCTTCTTTGGGACTGCAGACTTCCAACAAGCCAAAGTATGCTGTCAGACTGTTTCATGAAAAAAATCACACATTAATGCAGAGTTATTGTGGTGGCTTTAATTTAATTGTAAAGTGCTGTTATTTTAATTTACCCATTGTTGTCAATTAGAAGGGCTCTTGGAAGATCTGGGGGAGTGCTTACCTTCATAAGGGTTGAGCTCCCCCTGTGCTGCCCCAGCAAGACTTTTCTCACTTTATGAACAATGTAAAAAAAATTGTGATGGGGCTTATGTAGAGGATGAGAGGAAGTTTTGGTGGGTACATTTCCTGAATACACAGTAAACTTTAAAGCGGAGCTCCACCCAAAAGAGGAAGCTCCGCTTGTTCGCACCCTCCATTTGGCACATTTGGCACTTTTTTAGGGGTGGGGGGGAGCAGGTAACTGATTTTGACAGGTACTCCTCTCCCACTTCTGGGTAAGATCACCAATCGGCGATTTACAACATTTCTGACCTCTCCTCCTTCCCCCTTGCTGCTTTCTGGGAGACACACAGGTCCCAGAAGACAGCAGGGCTGCTGGCGCCTGCACCTGCAGCCGATTAACGAATCATCTTGGGGTGCCAACATTGTGGGATCCCTGGACAGGTAAGTACCCAGTATTTGTACTTGCTGACTTTGATTATTTTTTTTCCTGACTGGAGCTCCTCTTTAAAAGTCTTTTTTTAACCCTTTCGCTGCCACGTCATTTTTCTAATATTTTGTGCATTTTAGGTGCCCAAGAAGCCAAAAGCACCTACAACATTATATATTTATTTTAAGCAGAGGTCCTGTAGAATATAAATATGGCATTTGCTAATTGTTTGCATCACACAATAGTTTATCAAACCTAAATTTTCATAAAAAAAAAGAAGAAAAACTTTATGATGCACACAAACCTAATATAATATAATTCACTTGTTTTTTGTTTGTAAAATTTAAAGACAAGACTATGTCAAGTAAATGGATACCAAACATGTTAAGCCCTAAAATTGCACTTCCAGTGACCATAGAATCTTACCGGATTACTTCAGATAATACTTCAGATAATCACCTTTGTGGCTGATATCTTATTTCAACAGCTATATAGGGACTCTGAATGGGGCTAAATTCAATGCAGGGCTGCTCCTAGGGCTTAATCTACAAATATGTATAATTGATAGAATAGATAAAGATATGGTGCAAGAAACCAGGCCTAAAATGCACTTCCGGCGCCAGAGAACAATGAATCAACGGATCGCCAAGTGAAAAAAACCGTGTGTGGGTCTCAAAAGAGTGAAGAGGGAAATATCAATAAATACATCACTAGGATTGATAGTAACCCCAAAAGCAGCTATTTAAATAAATGGGAACCCATTTAAAAGTATAAAACAAAGTATCAAATATTAAAAGAACCAAAGTTCAAATGATAAAACAGCGCTAAAAGAGTGGTAAAGGAAAGCTCCAAAAAAGAGCTTAAAAAAGGAGTGTGAAATGATGTGTTGGATGATCATATAAAAGGTTTAGTGCACCCCACACCAATCAAATGAGTGCACCCAAAAAATGTGGAATACTCCCCCCTTTGGGGTGCAGGCTTACCACAGACAGGAAAAATGAACAGCTATTAATCCTTTGGACACATCACTCACAATCCTCCAAATCACTGTCACGGTTGATCTCAAGGGGGACACATGAAATTAAAGCAAATAAACACAGACACAAATGATAGTGTAGTAGTCTAAATAAATAACCCCAAATGTGTCAGCAAGTAATCCCCATTAATAATGCCCGTACAGGAACAAACACTTGTGAATGAGCAAAAGAAAGCAAAGATATCACCGCTGTCACCGCCGTCTTTTGTACACAAGAGGCCGCAAGAGTAATGTGGAGCTTGGTATCGATGGTCAGATCCGGCTGGTTAGCTGTGGAACGCACTTCTGCTTCCTTGTTGCGCTGCTGTAGCCACATCCTGACGCGTTTCGTCACTTCCGACTTCGACAGAGGGCATGGCTACACAGCGCTGTCACTTTCCTTTTATTCCCCATCAGATGCAGCTATTGGATCCGATCTCCCCGCCCCCCCGGCCGCGATAGGTGCAACTCGGACCGGAAGGGGGGACGGACGTCAGCTGTGCTGTTTGGGGATTGTAAAGAGGATATGGGACGTCTCGTACTGCACTTTTTTAACAGAGAAAACAAAACATTCGTTATGTGGAAAAGAACTTACTATGCCCGTCCCTGAGGGACATGGAGATCATTTGTAAATGATCAAAGCAAGTCAAAACATAAAATATCTTTTTTAGTGTATGTGAATAAATACCTTCCTGGGTAATAGTGCATGTTTACAGCCACATAAGCCTGCAGCCAATCATAGTGGACCGGGGCGTGTACATAGGTCCGTTCTAGTTGCTGAGTATGTCTGTTATGTTTAGAACTGGTACTCAGAACTGTGCATCGTGTGTTACAGATAGAGACCCGTCATACATATACAAAAGGGCGTTCGTAGTGTAGGTCTGGAGTAATAGATTGAAATTACCAAGTAATCGGGCACTATGTATAATAATTATATACAACCCATATCTTAAAAAATACGCCAATACCCACAAACGGATGGGGCATAAAAGCCATACTTATATGTGCACTAATACGATGAATGGTAATGAATTTATATTCTGTCACATAATGGAAAAAAAGACGGATATATATATTTAAAAAATATATATATATATATACATATAAAACCATATCAACTTAAAAAAAACAATATATATAAAAATCAATAAATATACACACATAACATTAGAATGTATGCATAATATATATATATATATATATATATATATATATATATATATATATATATATATATATATATATATATATATATATATGGAAAGGTTTAAAATAATTCATAAAAATGTTTATAAAAATATTTTATAGGGAATGAAAATCGGGTTTCCCTAATGGTGCTTGATATGAGGCTAATGGTCCTCGCCTATCTCTATGATGAAAAATAGGCACCAAAAGAAACCGATACATCCGAACAGGAGGCAATTTGGAAAAAGATGACTTAGAGAACAAAAAATAATTGAAAAATAAATAAAAAAGCTTAAAAAATAGAGAAAATTATGATGGAAACCGGAATACAACAATGTATCAGGTAAAGAGGTCTTATAATGTATATAGATGGGCCATTGGGATCAGTTCAGATCATAAGAGGGAATAGGAGCATGAGAGGTTAGATGGGCCATTTAAAAAAGGGGGCTAAAAGTCACTGATAAAACAATTTATATCGAGTTCAACGTTCAACCCTTTTGGCAACAATGTATCGGCTGTGTAAATCCATTCGGTTTCACGCTTAGAGAGTTCCCTGACAAGGTTGGACCCTCTCCATGATGGCCCTAAATGATCAATCCCCCAGAATTTCAAACCTGAGGGGTTGCAGTCATGGTGTAGTGTTACGTTATGGTCTTTGTATCCCAGCTTGATGTTGGCAACGTGTTCGGCTATTCTCACTTTCAGGGCTCGCTTGGTTCGTCCAATGTACATGAGTTTACATGGACATTCTAGCATGTAAACCACATGGGTGGTATTGCAGGTGATGAAGGTTTTCACGTTGAATTTCATTCCATTTGATGTGGAAACAAAGGATTCAATGGGACCTCTTGATCTGTCAGCTTCTGAACATGGAAGGCATTTTCTGCAGGGGAAGAAACTTTCTTTATCCCAGAAGGAGGGGGGCTTTTTTGGGGGGTCTAGTACTTTTTTAACGACTTTGTCTCCAATGCTAACAGCCTTCCTATAGATAAAACCAGGTTTGGTGGGGAGCACCGTATTCAAAATTCTGTCCAGAAATAGAACATGCCAGTGATTTTTAAAAAATCTTTCTACTTCTTTATATTGACTGTGGTAACCAGAGATGAAGCTCCACTCGTGTGTGTTTTTCTTATTGAGAGATTTGTTAACAGCTAGACAACTTGATCTCGGTATCAACGCTAATTCTTTGATAGTCCTTTCCAGATGTAGATCCTTATAGCCTTTTTCTATGAATTTCTCTTTGAGAATCAAGGCCTGGGAATTTAAATCAGCGTCGTGTGTACAGTTACGTTTTACTCTCATTAGCTGTCCTTTGGGTATGTTCCTAAGCCACATAGGATGGTGGCCACTCTGTATGGGTAGGTAACTGTTGGAATCTGTTGGCTTAAAGTATACCTTAGTACCTAGTTTATTTTCGTTTCTGAAAATGTTCAGGTCTAAAAAATGAATACTCTGTTGATTGTACTCACTTGTTAAAACAATGTTACAGGTATTGGTATTAAGATCTTTTAAAAAGATTTCCAACGTTAAAAGAGAGCCTGCCCATATAAAAAATAAGTCATCAATATATCTTCTATAAAATAGTAATTCTTTTGGTCTCACATTAAAAATTGTTTTGTCCTCCCACTCCGCCATAAAAAGATTGGCTATACTAGGGGCAAATTAATAGAATAGCCAAAATATCAAAGAGCAATAATTTAGAAATGTGGATCATGAAAGTTACTTTAAAGTGAATACTGCAATAATAACTAAAATATGTGATCCTTTAAAATACACAAAACTTTTGCCAACACAGTGTGATCCAGTGCTATCCAGAGACCAGAACAAAGACAGTATTAAAAAGATATGGGCTACATTATCATAGCAGAAAAATAAAAAATACATTTCCCTACATGCGACAACGCTCAGCATCAAGAACCCCATTGTTTTAAATTATACCTGTTCACATCTAAAGGTGTGAGGTTTTTTTTAGGCAAAATCCAACATTTTTGCTCCTAAAGGCTGTAATGCGAGTGTAGCGCTCACCCCCGAAGGAGCCGCTGAATTATCGGGTCTTCTGTCTCACCTCTGTGACACACCACAAACAATGAATCCACAGCACACCAGCACACCTTGTGAAGTTTTATAACAGATTTAATGACTGTGGGATAGAGCAAAAGCCCTTAATGTCTCCCCACTCTAATATAATACAACTAATAACAGAATGAGATAATACGTTTAGATTGAATGCGATGAACAGTAATATATCTATATACTTAGCAGTATCGACCCCACCCTAAACTACTGGCCAGTAGTACTGTCCTAGGCTAGCCAACGTTGGGGCCCTGGATGTATGACAGTTGTAGGAAATACACTTGTTGCAATGGCCAAAGGCCGCTCACCACTTTCAGTGTCTCTTAGGAAAGGAGGATGGCTGTCTGCGGAAGCGAGTGTCCCTCTCTCCTCAGACCGACTTCTGTGAAATGGATGCAGTCTTTTAAAGCCTCCGGCAGGACATCTCAGATCGTCTAGGGGCCGTCTGGGGAATCTGGCAATAACCTCTGTCAGCTGTACTCACTCAGTTGGGCAGGCTGGATTACTCCGGTGGCTGGATCGGCCCTGCGACCAGGCCTCAGTTCGATCGCTCAAAACACAGTCTCTCTCTGTTTCAGTAGACGAACATCAGTCTCTCCAAGAACTATTGCATAGAGCCTGTGTCTCAGTGGCAAACACACAGCTCTGACACAAGCTGTCTTAAATCACTCTGTGATGCAGATCTGTGTTCCCTGGTCACTGTTCCAGACTCCCTCTTCTCACTACTTCCTCCTGACTCCCCTCTCTCCTGGAACTTCCTGTCTCACAGCCTCCTGGGAAATGCAGTTTTCCAAATCTGTGCTCTCTGGCTCCACCTGCTGCAATATATATATATATCTACATCCTCTTAAATGGCTGAAAATCACAACAGGGCTACATTCTCCCCCTACTTAAAGTCTTTGGGGTCCCCCCCAAAGGGTAAACTGTATTTGTAAGTTCTACAGACAATATATACAGTATGAAAGGCACATATAAAGTTTATACTAGACCATCTGAATACCTTTACTGCGCATAGATAGATGCAGTCTATGACAACGTCTAGCAAGTGGAGGGGGCAGAGGAACACTCCACCAAGGTGTGCTGATGGTCGGGATTGGACACAAGTCCTTTGATACCTCTGTGGTTAGGGTGGACACTTTGGGTGATCTGCATACAGTAGTGATAGCTTCCTCTGTGCTGTTCCCTGGTGAGTCATAAGTGAGTCTCTGAGGAGGTCGCACCAGTCGTTTGGACCTTGATTCTAAAAACCCGGATGGGCCTTCATCTGCTGAGTCCTCTTCTACTTGCTGTGTTAACTGTTCAGTATCCTTTTCAACTGGCTGAACAGGGGCATCTTCTAACACTGAGGTTTCCGGCGAGAGACTTTCCACTTGAGAGGGTACAGAATTATCCTCGTTTGCTTGAGGCACAAATTCAGGGGCATCTGGTCTCAAATTGCTCAAATCCGGCTCAGGAGTCATAATAGTTGGATGAACATCCATAGGTTCAGATGGCCACATCCAACTCGGACACACATCTTCCTCATCGCTGTCGTCCTCACTTTCTCTTGTAGAAGGTGGCTGTTGGGACCGAGTAACAGGCGCTTGACGGGAAGTGGATGGAATGGGTGAAGGAGACTCATCTCTATCTGGTACCCGCACAGCTTCATTCAGAGGTAGGAGATGATTCCGATGCCAATTCTTCAGTGGCCCGGTCTTTCCCTCTGGTCGAATCTGGTACACTGGCAGGCCAGGCAATTGTTTACAGACGATATAGATCTGAGAGCTCCATCTATCAGCTAGTTTGTGCCTGGCCGAAGCACCCAAATTTCTCAATAGAACTCGATCACCTGGCTGTAAATCCTGTACCCGAACCCTCAAGTCATAGTTCCGTTTGTTTCTTTGTTCTCTACTCCCGGATGTCAAACGGGCCTTCTCAAATGCAGAAGCCAGGTTTCTCCTCAGTCTATCCACATAACCCTGGTGAGAGGCAATAGACGTCTGGTCAAGGGAGAGGCCAAAAGCTAAATCTACTGGTAATCGGGCTTCTCTTCCAAACATGAGGCGGTACGGTGAGTATCCTGTAACATCACTTTCTGTGCTATTGTAAGCATGCACAATGGTAGAGATATGCCGACTCCAGTGCTGTTTCTCCCTGATCGACAGTGTTCCCAACATATTGAGCAGAGTCCGATTGAATCTCTCCGGTTGTGCATCACCCTGGGGGTGATAGGGGGAGGTTCTTGACTTCTGAATCCCCAATAGATCCAAGAGCTGCCTGATGAGTCGACTTTCAAAGTCTCTGCCTTGATCAGAATGGATCCTCTGAGGTAGACCATAATGAACAAAGAACTTTTCTACTAGGACTTTGGCTACAGTAGGAGCACGTTGATCTTTGGTTGGAAAAGCTTGAGCATAACGGGTAAAGTGGTCTGTCACCACTAGGATATTTCCCTGTCCACTAGTGTCAGGCTCTAAGCAGAGGAAGTCAATACACACCAGGTCCATAGGCCCTTGACTCTGTAGATGGCTCATTGGAGCAGTCCTAGAAGGTAAAGTTTTCCTCTGGATACATCTTAGACAGGAATGGCAGTAGCTTTCAACTTCGGTTCTCATGCAGGGCCAATAGAATCTGTCTCGGACCAGTTTAAAAGTTCTCTCTGCTCCTAAGTGACCATGGTCATCATGCAAAGCTTTCAGCACATTTTCTCTATGCTTCTCTGGGAGGAACAACTGCTGCTTTTCTTCTAAGTCATCCGAGGGGCCCCTTCGGTAGACCACCCCGTCTAGCAGTTTCAACCGTTCCCACTCTTTGTGGACCAGACGAGCCTCTTTTGGTGAATCAGTTAGTAGGAGCCCTCTTTGACCCGCTTTCATTGCTCTCAGAGTTAACCCGATCAAAGGATCTTCAGCCTGATCTACTCTCAGGTCCTTCTTCGTGAAAGTAGGCAGGCCCTCACTCCTCAGCTGTGTAGGGTTACAATACATTTTAGGGACACCGGCAGCCATGACTCCTATGGCCTCTGCTCCAATCATTCCTTTGGTTCGGCACTCCACCCCTTGGCATAGGGCTTGAACTCCATCTGGAGTCAAATGAGTCCACTCTGTTTCTGGGACCCCTGTGCTATAGGGTCTCCTGGATAAGGCATCCGCGTCTTGGTTATTGACCCCAGGGCGATATTTGAGGCTGAAGCGGAATCCTGACAGGGCAGCCAACCACCGGTGCCCAGTGGCATCCAGTTTGGCCGTAGTGAGAATGTAAGTGAGTGGGTTGTTGTCAGTTCTGACCACGAAATTGGCCCCGTACAGGTAGTCTTTTAGTTTGTCCACCACTGTCCACTTCAAGGCCAGGAACTCCAACTTGTGAGTGGGGTAATTCTTCTCAGAAGGGGTGAGACCCCGACTCACATATGCCACCGGTCTCAGGAGGCCATCATATTCCTGGTATAGTACTCCTCCTAGCCCTTCTCTGCTAGCATCCACATGTAGTTCATAAGGCTTGGCAGGATCAGCGTAGGCAAGGACAGGAGCCTGTGTTAGACTTCCTTTCAATTGGAGGAAAGCTTTTTCACATTGGTCGGTCCATTCCTCCTGTATTGATTCACGAGGCTTCCTAGTTCCGTGGGCTGATGACATTGATTCATCTTCTGCTCCTTCCATTCTTAGAAGCGTGTTCAGAGGCTGAGCTATCTTGGCAAACCCCTCTACGAACCTCCTATAGTATGAGCAGAATCCTAGGAAGGACCGGAGTTCAGTAATATTACGAGGTCTCGGCCATGAAGCCACAGCTTCCAACTTCTTAGGGTCAGTTGATATGCCTTCTGCTGAAACAACATGTCCCAGGTACGTGACTGAAGGCAGACAGAACTGACACTTCTCTAAGGAAAGTTTCAATCCTTCTTCATGCAGCCGCTTCAAGACCTTTTCCAACCGCTGCTCATGTTCTTCCAGTGTTCTTCCGAAGACTATTAGGTCATCCAGATACACTAGTACCTCGATCAGGTGCATGTCTCCCACCGTCTTTTCCATTAGTCGTTGGAAAGTTGCTGGGGCTCCTGTGAGGCCTTGGGGCATTCTATTAAACTCAAAGAATCCCAGTGGACAGATGAAAGCAGTCTTCTCTTTATCTTCAGGATGCATGGGTATCTGGTGATATCCACTTCGCAGGTCAAGTACACTAAACCACTTTGCTCCGGACAGACACTGTAAGGCATCTTCTATTCGAGGAGTAGTGTATTGGTCGGGAATGGTTCTTTGGTTGAGTGTGCGGTAGTCTATGCACAAACGGATGGAACCGTTTTTCTTGCGAACTACCACGATGGGTGAGGCATAAGGACTCCTGGATTCTTGGATTATCCTGGTCCTTTTCAATTCAGCCAGCTGTTCCCTTAGGTCATCTAGATCTCCCAATGGGACTCGCCGTGACCTTTCTCGAAAGGGCTTGTCATCTTGGAGGCGAACGCGGTGCTGAGTGCTCCTAGCACACCCCACATCAAACTCATCCTTGGAGAATAAATCTTGCCACTTGAGGAGCTGAGACTGAATTCGCTTCTTCCACTCAGGCGAGACAGGGGCATCTTTAGGATAGAATCGTTCAGCTGGGATCTCTCTGTCTACTCCATCTATCAATTCAGTGGGTGAGAGGGGTGTGGCAGTGGCCACTTGTCCAATCGGCATCCGTGCCTTCAAGGTCACTGGGGAGTCTGACACATTGCATACACTTACAGAGACTCTCCCACGGGCCCGCTGTAGAGCTCTGGTGGATATTATCTCAGGCACCAATCCCACTCCAGATCTCTTCATATTTCTGGGATCAGTTTCCAGGACCACATAGGGGCCTGGTTGTGACCAATTCAACTTGACTGAGGCCCGGAAACTAGTCATTTCTCCTGGCTGTAAGACCTTCTCTGCTCTTTCTAATCTCCAAAGCCGTCCCACTTCTGCAGGGGCCCTCTGTTCTTGAATAATCCGTTGGTAGATTGGCCGCAACATCGGGTGCATCTCCTCTGAAGTAGAACTCTCTTCCGTCACTAATGGAGTTATAAGGCGTCTCACCAAGTCAGTATTTGTTCCCACAATCATAGAACTTCGATTAGCTCCTGGTGGGCGAGGACATACAATGGCTAAGGCGTCACAGACCCCTGGTTGTCCAACAGTTGCCGAACTGAACTCCAGCTTCACTTGTAGACATCCATCATATGGAAGCTTCTGAGTCCCGATACCCCAGATTTCGAGATCCTCTAACTCCATCAGGGGTAGATGCTTCAAATGCTTCTGGTAGAAGTCCCGGTAAATCAGTGTTACTTGAGCACCTGAATCGAGGAGAGCCTTTGTGTAAACCCCTTCTACTTGAACTGGGATAATGGGTGAAGGGCCTATCAACTGGTCAGGGAACTTCTTCGGAGTAGTAGAAGGCATAGACCCAGTCGGCTGCACTCTAGCCCTCTTCCTCGCTTGTGGTGGTTGTTTTCTTCCCCCTTTCGGGTGTTTAGGTTGTGGGTGTGCCTTGCCTCCCTCTGACACAGGACCAGACGCCAGGGGAGGGGATCTTTTTGTCGTAGCAGGTGAGGCTCTGGGTAAAGACTTGGGCCTCTTATTAGTATCCTGGGAATCAGAGCAGTCTTCAGTAGTTGGGCACCCAGTTTGCTCCCTCACTGGGGCCCTCTGTAGTTTCCCGCCGGTCGATAACTTCCTCTTGCATTCGATGGGCTCGGACAGGTATTTCGGTAATGACCCACTCCTCCGCAATTATAGCAGATGTTTGACGGTTTCTTGATAGGCACCACCTGAGTAGTAGATTCAGGAACTGGTTCTGAAGTGACTTTTTCAAGGGGCGACTTGACACCTGCAGACAATAGGGTTAGCATTTGCATCAGCTGGGAAACTTGAGCCTTTAATTGCTCCACTTCTGAATTCCCATTCGACACATTGAGCGTTCGAACCTCAGCAGGAAATGAAAATCCTGAGCCCTTCTTTTTCTCCTCTAGGATAGCCTCTTCCTCCCTTACCATCTTAATGAGATCAGAGTATCGCAAAGAGGTACCCCCTTGTAAGGTCTTCAACTGGATCCAGATAGGATCGGAACTCAGAGCGCCTCTCAGGATCTGTTTCATTCTAACTTGATCCATATCCCTGGCTTCTATTCCTTTCTTTAGTACAATCTGGTATAGCATTTTGTTTAGTCGTCGAATATACTCGGAAAGCTGCTCATTTTCCCGTTGAAACATGTGTTCAAATAGGAAGATTAGATCTGTAGCTTTCTCTGTGCGCCCAAACTCATCTTGTAGCATGCGAAGATAGTCATATGCTGTACAAGACTCCTGACTGAATTTCAAATTTCGGATGGCTTCTGCTGCAACGCCTTTCAGACTTTCAGTAATGCGTTGTTTCTTTTGAGCCTCTGGAACATCCCATTCTTCCAGTGCTTGCATAGCCTGTTCCAGGTTTCATACTCTTCTTCTCCCGGAGGTACAGGCTGCACTCCAGAAAAAATTCTCAACTTCCTGTAGCCATAGTTCACAGATGGCGAGGACATTTTTCTAACGCTCTCTACCAGTTTTCCTATGTCCATGAAGAAGGAAGCTGGGGGGTAGTTAGTGGTTGGTACAGAAGTGGTAGTTACTTCCACTGTGTCTGACATGGTCTGGCTTGGTCCCTCCAGACAACTTGCTGAGGTGAGTAGAGGGAATAACCGTGCTTTAACTTGTCCGGCTAGCTGGATGCTATCACCCTGGAAGCAGGTTGGGACTCCTTTCTTCCATTCTAGTAGGGCATAGGTATGGGAGACTTTTTGATCTATTTTCGTGTCTATTACAAACACTTTCTGGTCAGGTGCTAGTTTAGTTACTGTTTGACGGATCTGTTCCTCTGTCCATTTGTCAGCAGGAATGTCCATTACTATACTCAGCCCTAATTGGCCATTTTGTTCTTTGCACCACTCTGCTGCGGTGTTTGGATCCATTGCTGGCTCGTTTGTGCGGTTATCACTTTGCGAGAGGTATCAGAAGAAATCCCGGACGAGCACCCCACGTGTAGCGCTCACCCCCGAAGGAGCCGCTGAATTATCGGGTCTTCTGTCTCACCTCTGTGACACACCACAAACAATGAATCCACAGCACACCAGCACACCTTGTGAAGTTTTATAACAGATTTAATGACTGTGGGATAGAGCAAAAGCCCTTAATGTCTCCCCACTCTAATATAATACAACTAATAACAGAATGAGATAATACGTTTAGATTGAATGCGATGAACAGTAATATATCTATATACTTAGCAGTATCGACCCCACCCTAAACTACTGGCCAGTAGTACTGTCCTAGGCTAGCCAACGTTGGGGCCCTGGATGTATGACAGTTGTAGGAAATACACTTGTTGCAATGGCCAAAGGCCGCTCACCACTTTCAGTGTCTCTTAGGAAAGGAGGATGGCTGTCTGCGGAAGCGAGTGTCCCTCTCTCCTCAGACCGACTTCTGTGAAATGGATGCAGTCTTTTAAAGCCTCCGGCAGGACATCTCAGATCGTCTAGGGGCCGTCTGGGGAATCTGGCAATAACCTCTGTCAGCTGTACTCACTCAGTTGGGCAGGCTGGATTACTCCGGTGGCTGGATCGGCCCTGCGACCAGGCCTCAGTTCGATCGCTCAAAACACAGTCTCTCTCTGTTTCAGTAGACGAACATCAGTCTCTCCAAGAACTATTGCATAGAGCTTGTGTCTCAGTGGCAAACACACAGCTCTGACACAAGCTGTCTTAAATCACTCTGTGATGCAGATCTGTGTTCCCTGGTCACTGTTCCAGACTCCCTCTTCTCACTACTTCCTCCTGACTCCCCTCTCTCCTGGAACTTCCTGTCTCACAGCCTCCTGGGAAATGCAGTTTTCCAAATCTGTGCTCTCTGGCTCCACCTGCTGCAATATATATATATATCTACATCCTCTTAAATGGCTGAAAATCACAACAGGGCTACACGAGCATGCAAAAAAATGTGCAAAAACACGCCAGACATTTGTTTTTTAGGCGCTCTCATAATTAAAGTCTTTGGGGTCAAAAACAGGCTCTCTGTCCAAAAGAGGTTCATATATAGCACATCACTCATAGAAAAGCACGATAAGAAAAGTTTTAAAATTGCCTCTACACATTATGCTCAAGTGTAAATGGGGGCTAGTCCTTGTTGTGCAACATCTTCCATAGTCATATCAGATATTTCTGGATAGATAGCTACTATGTTTGGTTATCAATAAACCATCTGGTCTCTGCAGAATGCCATCTTAAAAACCAGTGGATCAGGATTACCCTGCAGGTGGTATGGCGGGGGGTCATAATATAATATTCTATCTTTTGGAAAGGGGCTCCACGCAAAGCACCCTGCAGTAGTTTATAGAGGATGCATTTTGCGTTCAAACATCCTCGAGAAGTCTCGGAGGGCTGAGAAGGATAATATCCTATGAGCTGTCCTTTAAAAAGAGATCAAAGGGCAAGCTGGTTCCTGAGATTGACCTATGTCAGAGAGCTTGCCCTCAGTGTGACGGCAACATTTGCTAGAGAATGTCAGCGATGATGGTAGAATCTACAAAAAATGCAGTTTGGACAGAGGACTCCCAAGGGGTGTCAATGTGGGTGTCTCTTTATTATGCTTGTGTGGGATAAAAAGAGCAATCTGATTCTCTCTCCCTCTCTAAGCCTCAGCCAAGAAACAAAACTTCAGAATGGATGGACTTTCTGTGTAAAGTATCATCATTACTCTTTTATTGTAACTGCTCTGTAACATCATTTGAATCTTGTTATGTATCTGTGTGTGATTTTCCTTCTAAAGGATAGATCCACCTTTCAGAGCATGTTACATGTTACACCCATAATACGGGTGTAACATGCTCCAGACCTTCCCACAGCACCCCTGATCCCCCCTCTTCTCCCTACACTCGCTGTCACATTTTGAAAAAAGGGTGGCTGTGCGGGGCTCCACCCACATGACCACGTCATTCATTCACAGTGATCTGTGAATGAGAGAACTACAAGTATGTCAGTCATTGTGTCTGACAACTTATAGTTCTCAATGGACTGCGAGTTTGCTGATGAGCGTTCTCATAAATCATTCATAAGCCCTGAGGCTTGTAAACAGCCAGCCCATATCAAAGGCTTGTCTACAGGATCCTGACATCGCACTCAGTGGTGGCCAGTAGTAGTTTTTTGGGGGGGAAGGGGTGGCTCACAGCACCACCCCACTCCCCCGCGGTCGGTCAGGTCTGGAGCACTTAACCCATCTTTGGTAGGCAGCATTTCTCCCGGGCTTCACCGGCGGCTTCCCCTGCTAGTCGGCCACTTCCCTTCCCTTGCTCTCCACAGGCATTGCGGCGGGTTCCGTTTCCTCCCTCCTCCTTGGTGGCCAATTCGGACTTAAACACGCTTCTGATTTGCCGGATTGAGGATCAGTGTTTCAACAGTGGATAGTGCCCCTGGATGACATAATTCTTTCACGAAACGCTTAGGGAAGAGCGACGCGCTGACCTCACTTTGTTACTGTTCGTGTAAGAAGGACGGGTTTGTTTGATTGTGTGCTGGCTGGCACATCAGACTTCAGGCTTTAACTGATGCAACTTTTGTAAGTGTGATACTCTGTTTTAACTTTTTAAATAAATTTAAAGGTTTTTACATTATTGGAGCATTTATGTTTCTTACATGCCACGTGTATCCACTCATGGGCTTGAATATCAATGAGGCAATCTAAAGAGTGGTGAGCGCGCTTGGTGCACTCTGGAAACAAGCTGTGCCTTTACTACATGCTTTCCCTGATCCTCTGTAACGGGGGATCACGGATATCTGGTAAGAAGTTATCCTTTCTGTAGCGGTGGTGGATTCAACACAGACTTTCTTTCACCAGCGTATGAGGAGGCTTGTTCATTTGTGGATGGACTTTATACATTAAGTTTTGCACGGGTGGATGTTATATTAACTCAACTCAATATACACAGACTTTTAGTTTTGTTTGGACATTGAATGATTTTATTTACATATGGTTTATAGGTCTTTTCACATATGCTTTTGCAAGGCTTAATTTTCCAAGGAATTTTTACATATGTATTTGTTCACTCAATTTACATGATTTATACTGAATTTTAGATGTGTTTCACAATTGTCATTTTTCATTGATTAATTCATGATTTACACCTGTTTGACTCACAGGTTTAGCGCGATTCTATTTTTCTTTTTCAATTTTATTCACTGTACTGGTGTTATACAGGATAATTGCTGCTTCTATCACATAATCTAAGAATAATTTTTATGATCTTAAAGATTTATCCTATAATTTATATTTCATGGCACGTTTTTTTTTCCTTTTTCCAATAGCGGATACTGATTCGCTGTTATAACACCTGGATCGGCTTGCGGCACAATGCTCTGCGCTCTGAACCCACCCTATTTTGAAGCCTATTAGAGCCTCTGGCTCTAATCAGGTGCTTCAAACCACCCTCCCCCGCCCTGCCGTTATTCATTCACCCGGTGTCCTGAAAAGGCACCGGACGCATGAATAGGGGGTGGCGGACGTGGATCATAGAGCATGAATAGGGGGTGGTGGCCATGGACAGAGGGGGCGGCGCCCAGGCACCCATAATGGACGGTCTGCCAACGATTCCCCCTGATCCACTGATTATGGTTGCAATGCTTTGAAGGCTTCTGTGTGGAAAAATAATAAATGCATATTTTTTTTTCCTGCAAAAATATGTGTATTTATTATTTTTACCAAAAGGTTTAATAAATCCTCTGCTACTGCTAATACACTGCTGTTATTATTATCATCAGTATTAATATTATTATAACTCTAGCAGGTAAGCTTAATTCAGAGACAGACAGAGTAAAATATATATTTCAGGCTTTGTACGTACAGGCTTCAGCATGTTAAAGACAAGTGTATATAGAATTTTTTTTATAAAATATTTGCAAAGATTTCATCAAGTTTCAACAGCTTTTTGGAGCAGCTCCAGCGAGCTAAAGATGATGGAGGGTTGGTGGTCCCCAACCCTTGGGTATACTACTTGGCAGCACAGCTACAGCATTTGGTAGGCTCCATGGCTCGGGACCCTGTGGGATCGGTGGCACGGCTGATGCTGTTTGCTTCTGGAGCCGAAACCATTCCCCTGGGCCTGGAGGCACAAATGTTTCTCAAATCCAACAAGCTAAACCCGACATTAACGTTAACTCAAAAGGTGTGGAACAAGGGCAGGCAGCTTCAGGGGGTGAGGGGGTTCACTGAATATAGTCCTATATGGAATAACTCCTCTTACATTGAATTGGCTAAATTGCAGCAGGGATCCCGATGGAAGACTTATTGGATAACTATGTTGTCTCAGATATTCCATAATGGCAGGCTGCTGACGTTTTCTCAGCTGCAGGCTTGATTCGACCTTCCGGCATCTATGTGGCTCTCATATCTTCAGCTTAGGCACGCAGTGGCGGCACAGGGGAATGCTGTGGAGTGGACGTTGTCACCCGCTCTGGTATTTCACTTGCTGAGACAAACCTCCGAGACCAAAGGAATTATTTCCCAGTGCTATCAGATGCTACTGTCTAGACACCTGGACGCGTACCCGTGCGGGGCCCTGTCTGCCTGGCAGAGGGATCTCGGCCAGGTTACGGGCGACCAGTGGGAGGAAGCCCTTCAGTCCCTAACTACGTGCTCCCTAAATGTCACACAAAAGGTTTCACAACTTTACATATTGCTGAGGGTATACTATACACCGGTGAGATTGCACAGGATGGGTAGGCGGGCGGACCCGTTGTGCTGCAGATGCCAACAGCACGAGGGGGACCTAATACATCTCCTGTGGCGATGTCCAAAACTACACAGATACTGGGGTGGGGTGGTGGAGACAATCAACTCTGCTTTTCAGACAAAGGTTTCCGGTCGATCCTGTTTGTTGCCTGCTGGGGGTGCTGGAAGATGCAGTCCCCGAGGAGGCGACCAGGGTGGCTGTCTCTAGGACACTGTTCCAGGCTAGAAAACTGATCCTAATGGGGTGGAAGTAAGTCTCCCCGCCGACCCATTCCTCATGGATTTCCCACGTGGGAAAGGCATTGGTGATGGAGAAGTATATCTATCAACATAGAGGGTGTCCTGGCAGATTTGAGAGGATATGGGGGATGTGGCTGGATACGCCGGGTTTGAGCCCCAGGGAGCTTGTCATGACCAGACTTTTGAGGTGCTTGTAGACATCTACTAATGTGGGATCACTGGGGCATGTCGATTGTATTATTGATGTCGGGTGGGTGGGCATGCATAGTTGTTACATGGGGAGAACTGGTACCGGTGGGCAAGGAGGGGGATGTGTCTATCTTTCTGTATGTTATATGTTTGTGAGGACTTAAAGCAGTTCTCCACCCTAAAGTGAAGTCCCGCTGATCGGAACCCTCCCCCCCTCCAGTGTCACATTTGACACCTTTCAGGGGGAGGGGGGTGCAGATACCTGTCTAAAGACTGGTATTTGCACCCACTTCTGGCCCGGCATTCACGGCAAAAGACGGGCATTGCGTCACATCCCGTCCCCCCCCGTTGAGTGCTGGGAACACTCGGCTCCCAGCACACAGCGGGAGCCAATCGGCCGGCGCGACTCGCGCATGCGCCGTAGGGAACCGGGCAGTGAAGCCGCAGTGCTTCACTTCCTGGTTCCCTTAGCGTGGATGGAGGGGGGAGCAGCAGGGTGACGAGCGATCGCTCGTGCTCTGCTGCGGACGGCGCTGGACTCCAGGACAGGTAAGTGTCCTTATATTAAAAGTCAGCAGCTGCAGTATTTGTAGCTGCTGGTTTTTAATATATTTTTGGGGTGGAACATCCGCTTTAATCTATGTCTGTGCAATGGAGAGCTGTACTGTTTGTGCAAACTTGTGTATGTATCAATAAACACCTTTCTGATTTAAAAAAAAAAAGTTTCAACAGCTTTGATTAAGCCTTTTAGGTAAACTTCAGTTTCCGAAAGAGGATGTCAAACATAAATCCCAAAAGGAGTGCTGATTGTTCTTTAAAAAAAATGCTGCTAGCAGGCTTTTAACAAGTATGCAATCCCACTGAAGTATTTTAGCAGCTTATTTAACCATAAAAGCCAGCACTTCCTTTAAGATCTATATTTAAACTTCCCAAACTGGAGCAGAATGGTGTTTTATTGAAGCTGGCTGAAAGCTTTGCAAAAGTTTTTCTTTGCAGACATTTGCAGCACACACAAAAGCCTGCATGTACAAGGCTCTACTCAATAAGCAAGTTTATGTGTAGGTGAGGTACCCATAGACATTGGATCGCAGTCTGTTGGTCTTGCAATTTTGGATGGATCAGGGTCAATGTGAAGTGATAGCCTTCTGATGGTTCCCAATGGAAGAGGACAAAGTTATTGGAAGGGTCAGAAAACCTTGCCCAATCAATATTGATTCCCACAAGATACGTCTCTTTTATTGCACTCCTTTACTTCAAAAGCAAAAAGTCTCCAATATGATCTGCAGTTAGGCCAAGTGGTTGCGATGTCCATGCTGAAGAAAACTTAACAAATGAATAAAAAAATACTTTGCAGATGTTGTCTGTACAACTCACCCAGACATGCCTGCGGCTCCAATTGCCAGTGATTTAGACAGAGATTCAGGCCAGCTTGAGGGTAATGCACGCAGTACTTTGCCATCAGATATGAAGTGTGTTGTCCATCCACCATGTCCAACATAGTATCCTCCCACTGGGAACTCAGGATTTTTACTCTCTGTTACCCTACAGAACACAAAACAAAATACAGAGAGGTGTATAATATATATCAAAAGAGGCACAACAAAACCAGCCTGAGGTTTAGTCAATACTTAAAGCCAACCTATTCTTTGCCAATGCAAGGCAAAGTAACAACATGTTTACCTTAATCCCCTCTACTCAGCACCACATGCTCATGTGTCCTGCCCACTCCCTGCCACACTATTCAGCCAACAGTAGGGATGAGCTTCGTGTTCGAGTCGAACCCATGTTCGACTCGAACATCGTATGTTCGACTGTTCGTCGAAATACGAACGTTACGGGCCGTTCGCGCCAAATTCAAGTGGCCCGTCACGGGCCATAATTCGCTGCGGCATCGCAGTGCATTGCTGGCTGATGATTGGCTGATGATTGGCCAATCATGCACTATGACCCGCATGCTTGGCCAATCACAGCGTGCAAAAAACAGAGTCATAATTGGACAAAGCCAGGGTGGCTTTGGCCAATTATGGCTCAGGGAGTTTAGTACACGCCCCACACTATAAAAGGCCGCCTGCAGGTCGGCCTTGTGTAGTGTGTTGCGGCGGTGGTTAGAGACAGAGAGAGAGAGTGTCATTTCTAGGTAGTTAGAGCAGGCAGGCTAGTCAGTTAAAGTTACAGTGTGTAGAGGATATATATGCATCCCAGGTGTTGTACATATATTTATACACTGCAGGGCCGGTACAAGGCAGGGGCGGGCGGGGCGAGTGCCCTGGGCGCTACCATTCCGTATAGGAGGGGGGCGCAGTTCTGACAAACATGCAGCCACGACCGCCGCCCGCCAGACCAGTACACTTGTGTGTCACTGTCTAGTACTAGTAGTAAGCGCGGGCAGCGGCTGCCGAGTGCGCTCCTCACCTCCTCGCTCCCTTTCCTCTTTGTTTACTAACTCCCCCTATGGAGTCAGTTGGTCCATTCCAGCTCCGAGAGCCGCGTGACGTCACGGCCGGAGGCGGGCTGAGAGAGGGAGGACTCGGAGCAGCACTGCGCAGGGAGCTGTGTCTGCTGAGCTGGCTGGCAAGGACTAGTCACGAGGAGCCCGAGCGTGCCTAGCAGCAGTGTGCTACGCTACAGTCAGTACTGCAAAGAAGACTACTGACTACTAAAAAGTAAGCAGAACAGAACAGAACCTGTTAAAGCAAGTAATTAAATGACTGTATTGGGGGGGGGGGGGGCGGGGTAACCTGACTGAGGTGATCAGCACTTTGTGTTACTTTGAGCCATGCCTTCTCTGACTAGCAAAACAAAAAAAAATCAATTGCAGCCTCACTATGCCACCAAACGCAGCCACTGTACCAACACACGCAGCCACTGTACCAACACACGCAGCCACTGTGCCATCAATTGTCGCCACTGTGCCCATCACACACAGCCACTGTACCATCACACGCAGCCACTGTGCCAATCACACGCAGCCACTGTGCCCATCACACACAGCCACTGTTCCAACACACGCAGCCACTGTGCCAATACACTCAGCCACTGTGCCCATCACATGCAGCCACTGTGCCCATCACACACAGCCACTGTTCCAACACACACAGCCACTGTTCCAACACACGCAGCCACTGTGCCAATACACTCAGCCACTGTGCCATCAATTGTCGCCACTGTGCCCATCACACGCAGCCACTGTGCCCATCACACGCAGCCACTGTGCCCATCACACGCAGCCACTGTGCCCATCACATGCAGCCACTGTGCTAACACACGCAGCCACTGTGCCAATACACCATCAATTGCTGCCAGTGTGCCAATCAATTGCCGCCAGTGTGCCCATCAATTGCCGCCAGTGTGCCCATCACACACAGCCACTGTGCCCATCACACGCAGCCACTGTGCCCATCACACGCAGCCACTGTGCCCATCACACGCAGCCACTGTGCCATCAAACACAGCCACTGAGTGGCTGTGTTTGATGGCACAGTGGCTGCGTTTGATAGCACAGTGGCTGCGTTTAATGGGCATACTGGCAGCACACTGGCGGCAATTGATGGGGCAAACTGGCAACAATTGATGGTTACAGACTGTGTTTGTGTTATTTTGAGCCATCATTGATTCTTTCTTAAAAACGGGGGGGGGGGGGCACAGTTTGCCATCTTCGCCCTGGGCACCAAATGGCCTTGTCCCAGCACTGATACACTGTATAGTTTTGCTAGATCAGCTCTTCCTAATTTACTGGCAGGCAGGTGATTGTGCTAGTATTCTCACATGGTGTATTGCCTGTGTCCTCTGCAGTGTGCACCATAAAGCTACGTAGTGTGTGTACTGCCTTTGTCCTCTGCAGTTTGCAGCTAAAGCTACTTGGTGTGTACTGTCCGTGTCCTTTGTAGTTTGCACCTAAAGCTACTTGGTGTGCACTGCCCGTGTCCTCTGCAGTTTGCACCTAAAACTACGTAGTGTGTGTACTGCCTTTGTCCTCTGCAGTTTGCACCTAAAGCTAATTAGTGTGTACTGCCTGTGTCCTCTGCAGTGTGCACCATAAAGCTACTTGGTGTGTACTGCCTTTGTCCTCTGCAGTTTGCACCTAAAGCTACGTAGTGTGTACTGCCTTTGTCCTCTGCAGTTTGCACCTAAAGCTACTTGGTGTGTACTGCCCGTGTCCCCTGCAGGCCATTAGTATGTCTGGAAGGACAACAAGGAGAGGCAGAGAGTCACGAGGGCAAGCAGGCTCTGCATCTAGAGGCAACAGTGCTGGTCATGGACACAGTGCATCCTCATCAGCACGTGGTCGTTGGACACTCTCATCCTTGTTTTTGACAGCTGGCCGTGTTGAGCTGCAACATGCTGAAGACTTGGTAGAGTGGATGACCTAGCCGTTCTCATCCTCCTCATCCTCTCTCACCCAGGCTCAGGGTACTTTGTCTGGCAAAGCAGCTGCCAAGACGTCCTCTTCCCTCTGCTCAATGGCATCAGTCACTTCTTCCCTAGCCCCACCACGTCCTCCTGAGGAGTCCCCTGAACTGTTTGACCACAGTGTTGGGTACATGCTGCATGAGGATGCGCAGCGTTTTGAAGGCTCCGATGATGGTACACAGCTAGAGGAAGGCAATCTGGCAGTCATGTTCCCCCCAGCTGCAGCATACTGCCAGGTTTTCTACAGTGATGAGGAGGGAGGGGGTGATGAGGTCATTGACTCTACGTGGGTGCCTGATAGGAGAGAGGAGGAGGAGGAGGAGGCACAGGCACATCTCCAACAAGGCAGGATGCCCTCCAGGGGCCAGCTTAAGGGCAGCACACCGACTGCATCACAACGCAGAGCTACGCATGTTCAGGGCGCTGCTGTGTCTCAGCGTTATTCCAAAAGTTCTTTGGTGTGGGCCTTTTTTGAGACAAGTGCATCAGATCGCACCGCTGCTATTTGCAACATATGTCTCAAGCGTATGTCGCGTCGCCAAATCATCACCCGCTAGGGCACCACATGCTGTTCAAGGGGCTACGCAGGTACGCAGGCAAAGAGATGCTATGCAGTGCTTGAGCTGGTGTGCTTGGGGGACAGGAGCCACACTGGGGCAGAGGTTCTGTCAGCTCTGCAGGGGCGGGCTCAGAGGTGGTTGATGCCACGCCAGCTTAAGCCAGGAATGGTGGTTAGCGACAATGGCACCAACCTCCTCTCCACCCTGCGACAGGGACAACTGACCCACGTGCCCTGTTTTGCTCATGTCCTTAATTTGATGGTGCAGCGGTTCTTGGGCAGGTACCTGGGCTTACAGGATGTCCTAAAGCAGGCCAGGAAAGTCTGTGTGCATTTCCGACGGTCATATAATGCCAGTGCTCGACTGGCAGACCTCCAAAGGGAATACAACCTGCCCAAGAACCGCCTAATCTGTGACATGCCCACCAGGTGGAACTCTACGTTGGCCATGCTGCAGCGGCTGCACGCGCAGCAGAGGGCCATCAATGAGTATCTGTTCCAATATGGCAGCAGAACTGGGTCAGGGGAGCTTGTTTTTTTTCCCCACGCCAGTGGGCCATGATCAGGGATGCATGCACTGTCCTGTCACCATTTGAGTAGGCCACGAGGATGGTGAGCAGTGACAGTGCATGCATCAGTGAGACTGTCCCTCTTATTCACATGTTGGAGCACATGCTGCATGGAATAATGGACAGGGCCCTTGAGGCAGAACAGAGGGAGGAAGAGGAGGACTTCCTTACCTCTCAAGGCCCCTTTTATCCAGACAGTGTTCCTGCTTGCCCGCCTATCACACAGGAGGAGGACGAGGAGGAGGAGGAGGATTGTGTCAGCATGGAGCCTAGCACTCAGCATCAGTCTTCAAAGGGATCAATTACAGTCCCAAGGAACCCATGGACTTGTACGTGGCTGCAGATCATGTCGTCCTCAGTGACCCCGAGGACTCCGCACCGAGTGCCTCAGCAAACCTACGTTGTATGGCCTCCCTGATCCTGCAAAGCCTGCGGAAGGATCTTCGCATTCGTGCTATCAAGGAGAGGGATCATTACTGGCTGGCAACTCTCCTTGATCCACGTTACAAGAATAAGGTTGCGGACCTTATCTTGCCGGCGCAGAGGGAGCAATATATGAAACATCTTCGGGAGGCCTTGCAGAAAGGTGTGTGCAACCTGTTCCCAGAGACTGGGGGGTTACAAAATCCAGGTCCTGGACAACGTGTTGCTGAGGCTTCAGTCAGTCACAGAAGGAGCGGTGGAGAAGGTGGCCGTCTGACCGATGCGTTCAGACAATTTTTTAGTCCACAGCCCCAAGGTATGACCGGTTCCAGCAACCATCGCCAGCGTCTGTTTTAATGCGGGAATACCTAGGGGCAAGATCAGACTTGGACACATTTCCCACCGAAAATCCTCTGGCTTACTGGGTCTTGAGGATGGATCACTGGCCAGAGCTCGCACAGTACGCAATTGAGCTACTGGCTTGTCCTGCATCCAGCGTTCTTTCAGAACGCACATTCAGTGCTGCTGGAGGCTTTGTAACCGATCACAGGGTGCACTTCTCCACCGACTCGGTCGATCGACTGACCTTCATAAAAATGAATCAGGCTTGGAGCACCTGATGCTGATGTAACTGAAGTCAAGTGCTACGTGAATCCGGGCCTTTGTCTATAGAGGGAATAGGCATCTACCCATAGAACCAACTTTTGTATCCTGAAACCAAAGCAATAATGAAATCCAGTCGTGAATGCGCTTAAAGCGGATGTGCCATGGGAAAAAAATATTAAAAGCCAGCAGCTACAAATACTGCAGCTGCTGACTTTTAATATTAGGACACTTACCTGTCCTGGAGTCCAGCGCCGATCGCAGCAGAGGACGAGCGATCGCTCGTCTCTCTGCTGCTCCCCCCGCCATCCACGCTGAGGGAACCAGGAAGTGAAGCGCTGCGGCTTCACTGCCCGGTTCCCTACGGCGCATGCGCGAGTCGCGCCGCGCCCGCCGATTGGCTCCCGCTGTGTGCTGGGAGCCGAGAGTTCCCAGCACACAACGGGGGGGCGACGGGATGTGATGGAATGCCGGGCCGGAGGTGGGTGCAAATACCTGTCTTTAGACAGGTATCTGCACCCCCCTGAAAGGTGTCAAATGTGACACCGGAGGGGGGGAGGGTTCCGATCAGCGGGACTCCACTTTAGGGTGGAGAACCGCTTTAAGCAGAAAGCTGAACTGTTATAAATGTGCAGGCTAACTTATTAAATATTTATATTTCCCCATATTTATATTTATTATATTTATCAGTTGCAATATGATGCGGTGTTGGAAAGTGCCATTATCCCCATGTAAACTAAAATAGTAAAAAAAAGGTGTCTACCTGTTGGCTATTTTGGGTTTCCCATGTGGATTTTCACCGTTATGAGATGCTCCGTCTGTCAAATGTGTAGCCGCTATCTATGAATTGTAACTGTTTTTTTTTTTTTTTTATGAATTTTTGTATAAATATAGGGCCAGATTCACAGTCGAGATACGACGGAGTATCTCAGATACTCCGTCGTATCTCTCAGAGTATCTATGCGACTGATTCATAGAATCAGTTACGCATAGATATCCCTAAGGTCCGACAGGTGTAATTGTTTTACACTGTCGGATCTTAGGATGCAGTACCGCGGCCGCCGATGGGGGGAGTTTGCGTCGTAAACCAGCGTCGGGTATGCAAATTAGGAGTTACGGCGATCCACGACGGATTTTCGCGTTCGGTACGTCGCCGCTAGTCTAGTTTCCCGTCGCAAAGTTAGTCGTCGTTTTGGGTGCCTTAACTTTAGTCAGCAAACGTATTGCTGTCTAAAGTATGGCCGTCGTTCCCGCGTCGAAATGTAAAAATTAACGTTGTTTGCGTAACACGTCCGGGAATACGTGCGTCGCCATTCGAAAAAATTACATCACTTCGCCCAAAGCACGGCGGGAGTTAGGAAACGGAGCATGCGCAGTAGGTCCGGCGCAGGAGCGCGCCTAATTTAAATGGCACACGCCCATCGCAAGTGCTTTGTGAATAAGGCACTTGCGATAAAAACTTGCAGCGGTGTAACGTATCTACGATATGTTACGCCGCCGCTAGTCTACGTGAATCTGGCCCAAAGCTTTTCTATTGATCTTACCTATAAAACATTTTTTTGAGCCTGTGCCTCCATAGTCCCACTTCAAGAGGGTTTATATGTTATATTAAATTTATCAGAATCGGGATTTTAGCTGTAGTGTCAGTGGATCAGAAACCACCTGAAATTTGCTGGCATGTCATCTTTTACCTTACACAATGAAAACTAGGTAAGGTTGGGCAATTGATAGGCTAACAGTTATCAAACATCAGGTGACTCTGATTGTAAGGAAAACAAAATGCAGGCTCCATGTGAAGGTAGAAATAATTTACCTGGCGACCTGGGTTCCTAACTTATCATAAATGTACAGGCTAATGTATTAAATATTTATATTTTCCTTTAATATATCTTTTTTTAGTTTGTCTGATGTTGACACTTTAGCTAAAATCCAGAAAAACACATTTAAGAGGTGCTTGCATTTTAATGCTTATTCCAATGGTACAAGCAGGGAAATCTTCAAATGAGTTCACTCATTCTGGTAGGGCACCTCTCAAACACACCTCCTTGATGGATACCCTAAAGCAACTCAAAGTTCACAAATAGTCACCAAACCGCAAAGTATACCAATTGCAACTGGAAGAAGGAGAAGAAAGATCCCCGGGGGCTGCACATCCACTGAGTCCTATGGTGGTATGAGAGACACAGCCTCAGCTTGGGTTCCTGCTAGGCCATGCCCCAACGTGTTTCACTCTGGACTCTGGATGTCCGGCACCTCTCTTCCTTCCAGTGACTACAAGAGCTGGGGAGAGCTCCATCCCTTGCTGGCACTCCTGAAGTGGTTGCAGCATCACCAACATTAATCCCAATAGTGATCGAGACTGAGCAGCACACTAAACAAACCGTGGGTCACAGTGTATACCAGTTGTAACACTGTAATCAACTTCTGCTGATTACATTGCCACAATTGCTATAATTAAAATCCAAAAGGAGGGTTTACACCATATGATGTAATCATAGGCGTGCGCAGCCTATTGCATTAGGGTGTGCACCTCAAACCTCAAACACACATGCGTGTGTGTGTGTATATATATACACACCCACACACACACACACGCGCGCGCGCCTGCGCTTCCACACTTCTCTTATAAGCCGAACCATCAGTGGGAGATCTTCCCCCATCTACACACAGAGCCAGGGTGGTCTTAAAAGTATCATGGGCCCCTGGGCAAAATTATACACTGGGGCCCCCTACCATAAGGTGACCAGATTTTTTAAATGAAAACCGGGGACATATTTTTTTTTTACTAGTAATGGCGGCAATAAGCGACTCAATCCCCGTCGCCACTGCTGCACCACCTCACAGCCTGTCAAGTCTTAGTCTCCGGTCCCCGGCTACTACTCGGTGGGGAGCGGAGGAAGATTACAAAGGAAAGCCAAGGAGATAAGCAGGCAGGCGGTTGGCCGGAACTTGAGCCAAGGCAGAAGAACATGCAAGCGGAGCTGAATGGGCATGCACCCGAAACTGAAGAAAAATTCCCTCCGCTTCGACCAGCACACGATCATCAGAAAGGGGCACAAATAATGGAAAAAATACACCCCCCTAAGTTAGCGGCGGAGCGGGGGGGTGTAATTCAGATTTTTATTTTTTTTGCACTGACTGTCTTTGAAATTGCCCCAGCCCCTGTTCAAATCCAATCCGGGGACAAAACCGGGGACAGACTTGGTCCGGGGACAGTGTCTTCAATCCGGGGACTGTCCCCTGAAACTGGGGATGTCTGGTCACCCTACCCTACCAGGGTTATCGCAACAAAAAGTGTGTGTGTGGTAGGGTGAGGGGGATTAACTTTTTTTTGTGCAGGGTTCAGAAGAACGCTACATACAGAGTTTACTGTTCAGGAGAGCGCCAGCACAGAGTGCAGACTTCAGGCGTGAGCTATGCACAGGGTACAGAGTTCAGAAATGCACCATGTGCAGAGTTTAGGAGTAAGCTAGGTGCAGAGTTCAAGCGTGTGCTATGTACATTCAGAAGTGTGCTATGTAGAGTGCAGAGTTCAGGTGTGTGCTACAAACTGAGTGCACAGTTCAGGAGTGAGCAGAGATCATACATAGTTCAGACGTGAGCTACATGCAGGGTGCAGAGTTCAAGAAGGCGCTATGTAAAGAGTTCTAATGTGAGCTATGTGCAAGCTGCAGGTGTTCAGAAGTGGGCGAGTGCAGAGTTCAGGTGTGCGCTATGCACAGAATGCAAATTTCAGGTGTGTGCTATGCAAAGAGTACAGATAAGCACTACACACAGGGTGCACAATTCAGGAGTGAGCTAGTTACAGGGTGAAGAAAGCATGTGTGTGCTAGGTACAGAGTTCAGGCATGAGCTGCGTGCAGGGTGCAGAGTTCAGAAGTGCACTATGTAGAGTGAAGAGTACAGGCATTCCCTATGCACAGGGTGCAGAGTCCAGACATGTGCTATTGGATAAAGTTCAGGGGATGCTACGCCAGTTTACAGACCCCCCCCCCCCCTACAGAACTCCCCTCTACAATTTCTCCCCAAGAGAAAGCTCTCCTTTCCTTCGAGTGCAGCTGGAGTTCCAGCTCTTCAACCTTCCCTGTTTTATACCCACAGCTGCTCCCCCCCCCCCCGCATAACAGAATCTTAAACTTACTGTGGCTGGTCAGGCTGCTGTCACGGGCTTCTCTTGATGCTGCGGGTGTGAGGCTAGAATGGCCAAGTGGATACTCCACCTAGGGTTGCCACCTTTTATTCAAGCTAAACCCGAACAGTTCAGCGGTGCATGGCAATTTTGTTTGTAGTATACACTATAGGATTTTAAAGACCTGGAACATCTTTGGGTGCACTAAGGAGAGCAATAATGCAGCAGGCTTTATTGGTCAATTTTACCCCCCCATAACACATGGGTCAGTGTTACGCCTCCATAATTTGGGGGTTTCACATAGAGGACCCCCATTAGCTCAGAGTCCCCTTATCTCAGCACCCCCCTTAGAGACTTCTATTAGATCTGCGAACCCCCCATCAGTGTCCCCTGCCCCTAAAGACCCCTATTAGACTAACCGAGAGCTGGTTCGAGACAGAGTTTGGGGGCAGAGCGAAGCTGCTCTACTGTAGTGCCATTTTCCTTCCTTCCTTCTATTGTGTGGGGGGGGCTTGGGGAGAAGGCAAAGTAGAGACAGGTGCTGTATCGCTGTGCCCAGTGTGTGGGTAAGACACAGGAATCAACTCGCATTCAAACTTGTGCACTCACTCACAGGGCCGCTGTTAGAAATCACAGGGCCTTTACCCCCTGAGGGGGGAAAATATGTGGGGGGAGGGAGGTGAGAAAGGGTGAGAGGAGGAGGTAAGGGGGTAAGAGAAACGGGGGAGGCAGGAGAGAGAGGGGGTTGAGAAAGGGGGAGGGGATTGGGGGTGTGGGGTGAGAGAGAAAGGTGGTAAGAGAGAGGGGTGGACTGACAGAGAAGGGGGCCTGAGAGGGGGCGGCAGCTGACAGAGAGGGGGCGGCAGCTGACAGAGAGGGGGGGTAGCTGACAGAGAGTGGGGGGGTAGCTGACAGAGAGGAGGGTAGCTGACAGAGAGGAGGGTAGCTGACAGAGAGGGGGTAGCTGACAGAGAGGGGGTAGCTAAAAGAGCAAAGGGGGTTGCTGACAAAGGGGCGGGGGGTGGCTGGCAGAGATGAGGGTGGCTGACAGAGAGAGGGTGGCTGACAGAGAGAGGGTGGCTGACAGAGGGAGGGTGGCTGACAGAGGGAGGGTGGCTGACAGAGGAAAAAGGGTTGCTGATAAAGGGGGGTGGCTGACAGAGGGGGGTAGCTGGCAAAGAGGAGGGTATCTGACAGAGGGGGTAGCTGACAGGGGGGGTAGCTGACAGAGGAAAGGGGAAGGGGTTTGCTGATAGAGGGGGGGCAGCTTACCATGGGTGGGTGGCTGACAGGGGGTAACTGACAGAAAGGGGTGGCTTACAGAGAGCAGTGGCCTGACAGAGGGGGTGAGGGGGCAGATGAGAAATAGACCTCAGTGAGGAGACACACAGCGAGTAGAAATGCCAGGCTGGGACGCAGGACTCCGGGCGGCTGCGATCACCCACAGTCCAGCTCCGCCTCCACATGTGACCAGGTCCAACGGGCCAATCACAGACCCTCGTGTCCGCCGCCCGAACGTGAGCCAATCACAGGGCGCCCACTACCCATCGCTGAGCTCGGCTCGGAGCGCACAGGCAGTATTTATGAGCGTCAGACCGGGTAACATTGATGGCATGCATGGGAAACGGGATGTGCTGCTCTAGCCGGGGACACTTGAACTCAGGCGGGTTGACTCTGGTTGCATCTACTTTCTGTGCCGGCTGCTGGAACAGAGATCAGAGAGTTCCAGCGCTGGCCACCCAACTGCCGCTGTGCATTTTGCGCTCGGGGGGATTAGGGTGTGTCCAGGCACACCCCGTGCGCACGCCTATGGATGTAATTGTACTTTCCTTTAAGCCCATTTAGGTCCTTTTTTTCATTTTTTTGGGCCCTGATGGGGGTGGGAGTCTTGTTGCCCCTGAAACTTGTTAGAGTGTCAGGGCTGGGCTCAGCCCTTCCTTCTCTGAGCTGGCCACTCAGCTGTTGGCTAATTGCCAGCTCCTATCTCTCCACAGTGACTCACCTGTTGATGATCCTGCTTGTCAATCCTGTCTACTTAAGCCTTCCAGCTCAGTTACACTCTGCCTTCGCCTTGGTCAACATCACAGAGACTCCTGCCTACCTGTTGAAGACTTGCTTGGCTGACTTTCCTTCTGGCTCCCGATCCTGCTTGCTTTTCTACTACGTTTATCTTTGGTTCTCTGACATTTGGCTTGGCTGACTATCCGATCTGGTTCCTGAACTCTGGCTATGTTTTGACTATGCTTACTCTGTTTATCTTTTTATTATTATTAAACAAGTGTGATTTTACTGTACTTCTGTCTCGGATTCATGGTTTCTGAAGTACCTTGAAACCTTTGTGGTTTGGCGCCACTTTGTATACCTTTAGCCAGAGTTCCAAGGGAGTGAAGCCACCTGAAACTTGCTGTCATGTCAGCTATTTCACTTCAAATACTGGAATTTTAGAAGATGGGAGGTTGGGCAGTTGACAGGCTAACAACTATCAAACCTCAGGTGACTCTGATTTCCCTAGCAATAGCAAGATAATCTATTTAATATATTTTATTGATCCATGAAGTGGCAGTGGTTTGTGAGTAACCAGAAATGAATGAGGACTTTGCAACAAAAGCAGATCTTGCCTTCGAACTCCAATGAGTTATGGGACAAAGCAGGCTCCACTTTCTGTACACACTTTAAAATATTATTCTTATACTGTAAGTGGAACCAAAAAGTATTTACCTGGCAACCTGGGCTCCTATCATAATGTCCCCTTCCTTCATCATTCTTCTTCTATATAGCCTGGTGCAAGACAAATAAATGACATAAATTCAAAGTGCTCATTTTTTTCAAACATAAAATAAAATCCATCAACACATACTAAAAAGTCAAAGGAATTTTATATATATATATATATATATATATATATATATATATATATATATATATATATATATATATATATATATATATATGTTTTATGTGATTTGAATTTATTGTAAAAATCTTTTTTTTTTTGCTTTCTTCTGTTCATTTTTCGGCCCATGTATAATCTTCATTTAGGCATCATTATAACCCCAAGTTGTATGACTTCCAAATACAGTAGAAGGCTACAGCTGCAACCAAGAATCACTAAAGCATATGTCAAGTTTTATCCTTTTCAGGTACAGGCTCAATGCTATGTTATATGTAGGGGTCATGGTATACTAGGCACCCTCTGTAGCAGCAACAGGGGATGGATTTATGCTGCATGGCACACTTAGATTACATCCTACAGGTATTACAATCTGGTGATAGATGAGTTGGTAGGCAATTCAAATTACATTAAGTACCAAACAAAACAAAATCACAGCTGACTATAAAGAGGCAAGCGCAGAACATTGAGAGACGGTTCACACTGGGGCGACCTGGGATCCGACTTCAAGTCGCCCCAAGTTGCCCCAAGTCGCGCGGTCGAGAAAATGAATGGAAGTGAATGGAGCCATCCTAATGTACACTACTGAAGTCGCTCCGACTTCAGAAAAGGTTCCTGTACTACTTCAATCCGACTTGTAGGCAACTTGCACCCATTGATTTCAATGGAAGTCGCCTCAGAAGTCGGATCCCCGTCTTAACTGAAGCAACAAAACAGGAAGATAACATACATTTCTCAGGCAAACCCCTCCCTCCCCCTCCCTCCCACAGAGCTGATTGTTGTTTGATTGGCCACTGGAAAGCCTCCTGTCCTGGAGGCAACTTGAAGTTGCCTTGTAAGTTGCCTGATGATTCATACTCAAGTCGTGTCCAAGTTGCCTCCCAAAGTCATGCTAGAAGTCGTGTTGCCCCCGTGTGAATGGGCTCTGAAGGTAGAAGCAGACAGAGAAAGTTATGCATGGTGAGAACAAGGAAGGTGACAGACAGAAGAAAATAAACCAGATAACAAATCAGCATACCAAGCTAAGTTGGTATGTGCCTCTCGATTCTTCATCATGCTTCTACTGCAGTTAACTCAGTAGAGCATAGTTGTCTACCTATTAAACCAGTTTTGTATCTGGAAACCAAAACGCTAATTACATCTAATCAATATTGGGGTGATGTAAAAATCAGAATATATATGCAGGCTAACTTAGTAAATATTTACTGTATATTTCCCCCTAATTGAGCCTTATTATTTTTGTTGTAGAGTGTCAGCAGGTCAGCTGCCACCTGAAGCTTACTGGCATGTCAGGCACTTTACCTTGCATAATGGAGACTCAAAAGATGGGAGACAGTATGTAAGGTTGGGCAGTTGATAGGCTAACAACTATAAAACATCAGGTAACTCTGATATATCAGGAAATCAGAAAGCAAGCCCCACGTAGAGGTGGAAATTATTTACCTGGGAACCTGGGCTCTTATTGTAATGTCTCCTTCCTTCATTATTTGGCTACCGAATATCCTGTGAGATGTAACACAAACAACATTTAAAATAAAATCACTTTTTTTCTAACAAACAATATCCATCGAAGTACACCAAAATATATATATATATATATATATATATATATATATATATATACATACATACTGTATTTAATTTTTATGATTATTTCAATCTATCATGAACATCCTTTTTTGTACCATCACATCACATGACGTGCTCAGGCACTGCCTCCACCAGACCTACCCTTTGTCCTCGCCACCTGAATACACTGTAGCAGGCACTCGGATGGTCTCAGCCAAGTTTCACAGCCATATTTTTTACTGCCAATCTTTTCCTGCAAATATTGCTAATCACACCTGGTGGCAAACTCAGTTTAAATTATTCACAAGGCCTACCTTCCCCTCCGCCCTAACACGGCGGACTCCTCGCAAGCACAATGCCCTTGGTGCACAATACCACGCGCTACACTGCTTCACCACCTCTGGGATTGCTCGGCTATCTCTATATGCTGGGACCCTGTTATCACCTACATCTCTAAAGTCACTAAGACCCAGCTACCCAAAGACCCTTTACTATGCCTTTTTGGATGTGAAGTACCAGCTCCCCCACCCTCATTGGGACACCGCATAACCTCTCACAATGGACTCATATATGTTTACTGGTAGCTCGCAGGACGATCATGAGTAATAGGATCAAATCCTCACCACCTTGCCTCCCGGCTGTAAAACGAGTGTTACTATCGCTTTTTAACCTAGAAAGGCTGGACACTATCATATTGAACTTTCGCTTTACTCAATGCTTCTTTGACAGATGGTGAAAGTTTATGGAGTTCACATTTACACAGGAGGAACTATCCTCTGCTATGCGCCCTTTTCATTACACTGAATAGTATCTGAAACGAGGCACCACCAACTCTCTAGTAGTCTCAAATTTTAAATACCAGATCTCAACGAGCCCTTTGACTTCTCCCTCCCCTAATACCCTGCATTGTTAGGGGGCTTTTGGCCTTCCTATCATCACATCCAATCCCCGCCCGATGTACGCTTCTCGGGGCATGTAACGCGATAATTATAGAGTATAATTAATTAATGTTGATACTTGCACTGGAACACATTAGCACTTTATTTGTTATGATATGTGATGAGTTTAAGTTTTATGTATTATTAGATGGTAAATAGGAACACCAATTTTTTAACATGCTACAGTGCCCTCTTGCTTCTGGATAGGCCCTCAGACTGCCCAGCAGCCAGATGTCCCCGGAATAGGCCTAAGGCTTACGGCCTAGCAGCCTTGGGCAATACGACACACATCCACCCAGACAGCCTTCCAGGTGGCACAGAACCCCAATCCCCTGACTCCACCCAAATAAATAGGTTCTCCCACAGGCTATAAAGATCATAGTGTCTCGCTTCACTTTAGGGATAAACATGAAAAAAATCCCATTGGACTCAAATTTTGGGGTATCGATCGTATAGATCGTAACTGGAGGGGGGCTAATATGGTCCGCGAGATATCGAAGCGTGAAACTCAGTGGCTTTATTTGACCAATACTTTAAGCCCTAATGGCCTCAATATTGATGTAGACCTTAATTGTTTTATTAGTGACCACTAGGGGAATTCAGGGAGTTATTTTTGACTTTTTTTGTTGTTTGTTTGGTATGATACCCAACAAACAAATACACCACCACCTGAGGTGGATATTTCATGCTTAGACAACAGGATGTGCATAACAAATGAAAATAAACACACAGGTCATGTTTTGACCTTTCAGACCTGTGTGGCCTTTCCAAGCGTATAAGCTCATCTAATTTTGGATAATAAATGAGTTTAGGTACATTTATAGTACACAGCTGTCATTGGTATGACAATTGGTATCGCATATAATTTTATTATTTATTAGTAATTTTTTATGTGGTTAATTATTATTTATGTGGTTTTTATTGTGCATATAAATACAATTTAATATATGTTTTTTAATGAAGATTTTTATATTATTTGAATTAATATAAGGTACATAGTGGTTTTTAATAACACATATGCTATCTTTTAATTTGATGTATTTTTATTGTTGCATTGAGATATCTAAATGAGGAATATAAGCTAACTAGTATGGATCATATGATACATTACTTAAGTTGTAAATATGTATTATTGAGGTTATGTACAAAAGGATGTCAGCCACGACTATGTATCAGCTCTTACAAAGTTGCCAGATGCGTTTTTCCCCTTTAGTGCCTCATGTAGTTCATTTCCCACTGTTTCTTTATGGTACAAGGTGCTAGCAGATCTATTTTAGAGCACGGACTCGCTGTAGCATCTGACGTCACCACATTAACTATAAAGGAATTCCACGTCCCAGCTGATCGAGATGCCGGAGTATAGAAAACGAATACAAAGGCATTTGAGCCTATGATGCCCGTGATTGGCCGTCCGAGCCTATGACGAGTGCGGAAATGGGCGGAGCGGGCCAGCCGGGACACACACTAAGGCCCCGTACACACGATAGAATCCATCCGCAGATAAATCCCAGCAAATGGGTTTCTGCGGATAGATCCTATGGTGTGTACACGCCAGCGGATCTGTTTCCGCGGAGAAATCTCCTCTGGGATGGATTCCAGCAGATCGGATATTTGCTGTGCTGCACAACAAATCCATCTGCTGGAATCCATTCCAACGGATGGATCCGCTCGTCTGTACAGACTTACCGGATCCATTCGTCCAAAGGGATTCCCCGCACGCGTCGTAATGAATTGACGCATGCGTGGAATTCCTTATATGACAGCGTCGCGCCCGTCGCCGCGTCATAATCGCGGCGACGGCGCGACACGCCATCGGCAGAGGATTTCCGCGCGGATTTCAATGCGATGGTGTGTACACTCCATCCCATCGAAATCAGCGGAAATCTTTGAGAGGATTTATCCGTGGAAACGGTCCGCTGGACCGTATCTGCGGATAAATCCTCTCGTGTGTATGGGGCCTAAGGCTTTCGAGCCTGTGACACCCGTGATTGGCAGCAGTAGCAGTAGCCGATGACGAGTCCGGACATGGGCGGAGCAGACTACGCCGGGACGTATCGCACACAGGGAAAGGCCCATTGCCTTAAATAATGAGCAGTCGGATCGTGTAGCCACGCCCTCTGAAGACTTGAGCCAATCACGAAACGCGTCAGGGCGTGGCTACACGACAAGCTCTCTTGCACCAAGGCTGGTATTTACCCGGGACTTACAAAACAGGGGATAGTGATTTTGAATATCCTCCCTGTGTGAGCTGATACCATTGTTTTGAGTGACAAGTCTTTTATGATTTTAAAGCGTGTAAGCATATGTGGGTAGCAGGGGTTTATTATTAAAAATAAAAGGGTTTTACACTATCTAGTCTCCCTTTTGTCTCCCTGCATGTGCTGCACCAATGATTTAAGTAATATCTCTTCACAACCACTGAGAGAGAAGCAGCAGGAGAGTGATTAAACACCAGGATCCCATTACTGCTGACATCCATCCAGTCCTCTAAGGAGACGAGCTGAGACCCAGTACATATTATGCTGTCTTTCACCTAGCATCTGGTGAGTACATTACCTAAAGGGGGAGGATAGCAGTGTGAAACATACAGGTTCCTGTAGTGCTTGGAGAAGATTTGATCTGCATTGTCTGTTCCAGCAGTGATATGTGAATTGATATTTTATTACACACACAGCCCCGCTTGGATTGAGCTGTTCATTTAAAGAGACTGATACCAGTAGCTAACGAGTGTTCTGATCTTGAGAGCTTTCCTATCAGCCTATATAGGTTATGAGAATTTTGGACTCATGAGTCACCTGCAGTGACCAAAAGCGCTGTTAATGTTTTATTCAGTCTTTTCTGATAACACATATATTTTTTAGTAATTGTTGATTTTATAATAGCTGCTATATACCTTGAAAACTTGTTTTGTTTGATTATACCATTGTGCGCTGGGATCAGAGTGATTTTAGGATTATTTCTGATATTTTTTGTATAGGTTCTCCCACAGGCCAAGTGATCCAAGAAAATCCCTGCCCATTGGCTGAGACACCACATTCATTCTTAATCTGTCCTTGCAATGCCCTTTTCTTATCTAATGTCACCAGGTACCCGGCCACCTAGCGACAGAAGAGAGAAGTGCAGTAATTCCAAAATGAGGGTCAAATCAATTGACCTCCTAACAATTGGCCAAGGCAACTACCACCTGGAAACTAAATTTAATAGCATCTCTGCCTAAACATCAGGGTGCTATATCATAAAACCATTGTAAACCTCACATATATCGATAACTGTAGGTACTATCCAAGTGAGTCATTACCTCCAACAACAGAAGGAACAATGAACCAGCAACTCCTTGAGGGGTAGCGCTACATGCACAGTTGTTCAGAGGAAAGAACCTTATCACTCGGTAGAAGTGAACCACCTTTCAGTTTTTCTACAGAATGACTACTCAGTTATAAAACATCTGATATATCTGACTGACATACCTAGTTAACTTAACAATACTCTGATCTTACCATATAAGAGGCCTGCCTAGGTCCTTCTCATAGTTAATTGAAACAACTTTCTCTGTTAGTATAATTTACCTCATGTATGGGTCCACAGTGAAAAACACTGATTCCAACAACAATTCTAAGATTAAAAAAACAAAAAGATTTGTACAAAAAAATCCAATTTAATGTATATAAGACTTGCACAAATTAATATAATTTTGGTTCGAACACAGCTTAGTAAACATTGGCTTCAACTGGCTCTCACAATGTACAGCACAGTCAAACTTACTTTAAGAAGAAACTATAGATCTCTGGATTTGCAATGTTATAGTGTATAATACGATAGTTACATAGTGACATTGTTTGTTCAGGTTGAAAAAAAAAGAGGCACAAGCCAATCTAGTTCAACAAATGTAACAAAACAATAAATACACTGAAAAACTCATATACTTAACCCTAAACCCACAGTTTATTAAGAGGAAGGCAAAAAACACATGGCTTGATTTTCTCAACTAGGGGTAAAAAATGTCCTCCCTGATCCCCTAAGGCAATTGCATACTGGATCAACAATTTCTGGTGTTATTACCTATAAACATTAATAGCCAATTAATTGTTCTGTGCATTCAGATCTCCAGCATTTAACAATCAACTCAGCTGGCTAAAACTATTTTGTGAGGGAACCTATTGCACATTTTCACAGCTCTTACTGTGAAGAAATCTTTCTGTATTCATAGCAGAAACATTTTTCCCTCCAGTCGCAAACAATGCGGCTTGTAATTAGGCTTAGTTCACACCTGGGCAATTTGAATCGCGGGCGGATCCGCCGCAATTCTGCTCGCAATTCCAAATTAGGGCAAATTGCTGGATGCGTGTGCCATGCCCTTACTTGTTAATGGCACCCCAATCGTGCTGCGATTTTTCCGTGATAAATTGCGCTGCAATCGCGATGCAAGTCAATTGTTGTTGAAAAGGGAGCAGGAGTTTCTTCTGAGTGGCAGCGCTCCACATTTATCACGTCAAAATCATGGCACGATTGGGGTGTCATTAGGAAGCAATTGTATTGCACACGCATTCCGCGATCTGCCACGATTTGGAATTGTAGAAAGAACCGCAGTGATTCTGTCTGCGATTCAAATTGTCCAGGTGTGAACGAAGTCTAAAAGTGAATAACGTTATGTAAGAATGAACAAACTATGTAACTGAATAACTTTGCACAAATTTCACTTTATGGAGCATTTATACAAGGTGGTCATATTCCCTCCTAAATACCCATACCTAAGGGAGAATAAATTCAGTTTGGCTAATCTTTCCTTATACCTGAAGTCCTCCATGCTTCTTTCCAAGGTGCTTTGGGTTGTGGTGCCATTCATTCAGGATGCCCCCGCCTACGCATTTGTATGGATTGTTTGTATGGAAGTTGCCAATGCAAGGCAAAATGCATTTTTATTATATTAGAAGTGCACTGCTGCCACATTCAAGCTGTCCTCATACAGCGCACCATAATGATAATGCAACACATAGCGTGAATGGTCCCCAAAAGCTTTCTGCCTTCAGATGCCTACAGATGAGTATTTTTCATACAGTTTCTCCAGCCACCAAATGCTCTCTTAACGCCCCGTTGATTCTTGAACATGATAGACAACCCCAGTGGGCAAAAGGAAATAAAAAGAGAAATGAAAAAATTCATAAACAGAGCCTCATATTTTTTTACAGCTGCATGAAAAAACATGTTTGTACCACAGGGTGACCGTATTTACGTTATGATGGTATTTAGGGAACCTTAATGTAACAATAGTTTTATTTTACATATAGTCAAATGCAATGGTTACAGATAATAATGTAACATCTATAAAATCAGAGGTCATAAAGTAAGTATCTTACCTCCATCTTTAAGTGCTGGAAGCTCCCTTTCAACCAGCTTAAAATCTTCAGGTTTTGGAGCACCATCAAAATGCTTCACCATTGTCCATGACTTTGCTACAGCCATGATTACTGACCTATCATACAAGATAGATTATTATAGACATGTTGCATGAAAAAGGTTATTTATATGTCCACCTGAACTGTCAGTGAATGGTACCAGTGACACACTATTTTTCTGTATGTAGGATGTGGAGGCAGACAAAGCATATCTAAAACAAAAAACCCTAAAACATAAATGTATATATTGCAGTTTACCAGTCCATAGATGTGATGACTGCATCAGAATATAGCTAATGTCTAAAAATGGCCATGTCTGAAGTGCAGAGAGAACCAGCTTAGGTCTTGGAAAATAATGGCCCATTTCCTACTTGTATTGTAGGGTGACCAGACGTCCCCGGTTTTCTGGGGACAGTCCCTGGATTGAGGACACTGTCCCCGGAGCCCATATGTCCCAGGTTTTGTCTCCAAGATTCAGGGACGATCTTGGGCAGGTGCACCGCGTGCTGGTGCAGAGGGAACACGCCCAAGGCCGGCCCTATCATAGGTCCCACTGGGCTGTGTCGGACAGGGAGGGGGCAAGCACCACCTGATTATACAGAAAGGGGATCTCCCGCTTACTCCTGTGATGGCTCCTATGATAGGCAGCACACTGGTGACATCTATCATATGAGGCGGGTCTTCGTCTGAGGACAGCGGCCGTGCAGGGTAAACAAGAGATCCCCACTCTGTATAATCCATCTCCTCTCCTCGCTCGCTATGCACTGATCACAGGTAAGGCTGGGCTGCTGGGCACCCTTCAAATGTGCTTTAAAATGCATGGTTTTCCCTTTTATGAACAAGAAAATAATGATGTTATGCAGCTGGGCTATAAAAATGCTATGGGGCTGGTATCAAATGATTTTCATAATAATGTATATATCATACAATCATTCCATAAACACATACCAGATATACTGCATATATTTTTAGCACTACCCCCGTAGGAGCTGCTGGTTTAGTTTTGGGTCTGCATGTTACCTCAACTCTCGTTGTCTAGGTGAAGAAAGTCTGTAAAAAAAACTCCAATATCCACACAAGTTGTAAAACCTTAAGCTGTCAGGTTTTATTTTTCTCATAACTTGCAAAAAAAGTAGAAGGGTGAAGGAGGAAGGGTAAGGTTCAGGTACACAGCACAGACCATTGGGGAAAACTTCTAAGTTTCTAAAGTCATTCACCACTTTCTTTCAAGTGGATATTGCTCACCCGGATAGGCCCCTCTCACCTGGCCTAGCAGCCGGAATGAAGCACGAACAATGATCAGTAACAGTCTCTGCCACAGACTGGTTGCGAGCAAAAATGAACAGTCTAGAATCCTCTGCCACAGGATTTGGTACCCGAACTTCCAGCCATACAGTTAAAGAGCCTTTAAGCCGACCCGGCGAAACTGTAGGGTAACTTGAGCTGTGGATCCTCCCTTAATAGAGTCACGAGGCCTATCCCGAAACACTAGCCTTCCGCTTGGTCTCTTCCAGGGCAGGTCCTCCCCCGGTTTCCTCTACTAAGTAGCTTGCTCTCGTAAGACGGACAGCTGGGATCCCTTTGACATCATAGGCCCCAGTCAGGACAGCTGGGCCTACTCAGTAGAAATGCAGCCTCGGGCCAACGTGGTCCTGAGGCTAAAATTCACACAACACATACCTCGTGCCAGGAGGGCTACGAGGCGAAGGGCCCCAAAAAATGTTGTCTGCCCCTTAAGTATCCTTCCCCAGCATGCCCAACGTGGTCCTGAGGCTAAAATTCACACAACACATACCTCGTTCCAGGAGGGCTACGAGGCGAAGGGCCCCAAAAAATATTGTCTGCCCCTTAAGTATCCTTCCCCAGCATGCCCATCGGGGAGACCACTCCCACTGGGCTGTTCCCAGGAAAAGACACTCAATACACCAAGACTTGCCTGATATCGCCACCTACAGGCAACAGTGGGAAACAGTGGGAAAATCCCTCCAGTCACAGCCAGAACAGAGGTTGATTTAGCATTAATCATAAAAGTCTGAGCCAACTATCGGCTCAGACACCGACTAAATTTAACATTTGATCATCAGGAGCAGGGCGCTACATATTAATTGAGGAAAATATGCTTATAAAATAGTTTATTATTTGCCAATTAAAAAATAAAAATGTCCCGTATTTCATTTAAAAAATCTGGTCACCTTATTCTATAGCATTTTTTTACATTATTTACAGACTTACATTTTTTATTGTTTTGAATCGTGTTTTTTTATTTCCATGCAAGACCTTCCGTTCTCTGGTCAAGCAAACATGAACATGGGTGGTAAGGCTAATATCCATAAATTACTGGGTGTCAAGGATGTACCACTGACTGGAGGTGACCCAGTTTACTCTTAAAATTCTAACCTGCCCTGATGGATGTGTTGTGTCAGAGAGAACCTTAGGCACAATTCAGGTCCCTGACTGAAAAGGTGAAGTTTAATAACCTGGGGGAGGGTGTGTGGTGTTTGGGGTGCACACACAGCATTTTCACTTTTTGTTTTAAAGAATGCAGTGAAAATGCAACAAAAAGGCAACTCTTGAATCGACTTTCAACAACTGCCTGATGCACTGTAATCACCTCAAGCTAAAAAGATAGGGCCAGATTCACAGAAGAGATATGAAGGTGTATCACCGTCGTATCTCTTGTCGTATCTATGCGGCTGATTCATAGAATCAGTTACGCATAGATAGCCCTAAGATCCGACAGGTGTAATTGACTTACACCGTCGGATCTTAGGATGCAATACTTCGGCCGCCGCTGGGTGGAGTTTGCGTCATTTTCCAGCGTCGGGTATGCAAATTAGCTTTTACGGCGATCCACGAAGGTTTTCGCGTTCGTTACGTCGTCGCTAGTAATTTTTTCCCGTCGCAAAGTTAAGCATGCTTTTACATGGCTTAACTTTAGACGAGCCATGTTAAAGTATGGCCGTCGTTCCCGCGTCGAATTTCAATTTTTTTATTTTTTTTGCGTAAGACGTCCGGGAATACGAAAGTACGTTACGCACGTCGCAGTTCAAAAAAATGACGTCCCTTCGCGCAAAGCACGGCGGGAATTTCAAAATGGAGCATGCGCAGTACGTCCGGCGCGGGAGCATGCCTAATTTAAATGGTACACGCCCCATTTGAATTAGGCGGGCTTGCGCCAGACGCCTTTACGTTACACCGCCGTAAGTTTACACGCAAGTGCTTGGTGAATCAGGCACTTGCGCTGAAAACTTGCGGCGGTGTAACGTATAGACGATACGTGACGCCGCCGCAGTTATATGTGAATCTGGCCCATAGAATCTACTAAATAACTGGGCAGCAGCAGAACATGTTTAATCAGGGAGAATTGTCCAACATGATGTACTAGAGACGAAGAATAAAAGCAGATGTTTTACTATGAGAATTTAGAGACCACCCATGCACAGCAGTGTAAAATTTACCAGCTTCATTTTAGGCCCACATATACTAGTAGGAGTTTTACTAGAAGTAGGAGTTTTACTAGAAGAATTAGGAGATTGCAAATGACACATCAGTATAAAATTAGCCTGCAACAGGACAATTTCCATAGCAAGGCTATGCCCATTTTTTTAAATCAGGTAATGCTTTATTGAGCAAGTTTGAGTGCAAACAATACAACCAGTATACATGTTCATCAACAAAGATATGGTAACATTCATGTAGGTAGATGTGGCACTGCTTCAAACGTTGGAACATTTTTGAGTTTTTTTAATGTGGAAAAACATCAAACCATGTACTGTATAAAAACTTTATAAGGCACGTAACGTGCCTTATAAAGTTTTTATACAGTACATGGTTTGTGGGGTTGATTTACTAAAGGCAAATGTGTGGTGTCCCAGTACAGGTATTTGCTGTAGGCCCTGTCAGATTGAGGCCCTCGGCTTGTGGGGTCTCCCCTGCAGGGACTCAGCTAGTTATGATGTGATTTATACTGTTATGGTTGATAATACGTTTATTAGGTGTGTATAGCTTTAAGAGGTTTAGTCAGCCATCTCATGTTCAGTCAGAGTGTATTACCATCTCATGTTCAAGTGTATTAGAGTCGGGAGGACTGAATGCTAGACAATACCTTATTGTGTTGTGTTATACTACAGGTCAGTCTCTATGATCCACAGCTCTCAACCAATAGGCTTCAGTCTAAACAGGTCCTTATAAGGGATTGTACTTCCTGTTTAAGCAGTCTAATGCTTCACACAGTTCCTAGCAGAGCCAACACAGTCAGAGGAGAGGCAGTGCAGGCCTGAAGCCTCCAGGAGAAAATACAGCAAAGAGTGGAGTATCCCTAAACATTACAGAACCAGTACTTCAGCTCATTTATCAGATCAATCCGTTATTCCGGCAAAAAGCCTCAAGTCTACAGACACTTCAGTAAGTGTATCTATTTTTCAGCCTAGTTAAGCATAGGCCCTGAATTACTATCTGGCTTTTGCAGCCGAGTATATACAGTATATGATCAACTAAGCTCAAGCATTATCAGCTGTGTGATCCAGAGACTGCCTGCAGAACATTTTGACACTCTGTTTAAAGCTGTGAAGATTTTGACACCTGCCTTCATGCCAGTAAAGCCTTTGTTGTTTTAACCCCCTGTTGTGGACTGTGTTATTACCATCCTAACTAGCGGGGATACGGAGGCCCCCGGAGCTGTAGTTTCCCGGGGTATACCAAGACTACAGTGGCGTCACGTGACAGAGAGGGTTAATACCATCCGGCCCTCACTAAGGGTTAATACCACCTGACCCTGGGCTCTTAGCCCCAAGAACCAAGTAGCTAACCATCAAGCGCATGTGTGTGGCCGTGGGACTCACCCTCCCCGGTCACCACATCGTTTTCTGGCGTCACGAACAGGATACGGGTGTACGCCTTAACCATTCAGCCACTAAAGCAAGTCCTCCCCCCCCCCCAGAATCTGAACTGTGTCATTGAAAGTAATTTACTCAGCGAGGCGCATATACAAGTGGTGGGGGAGGTGAAGGAAAGACTGTTAGCTGCCATTGTTAAGTGGAGAAAGTCTGTACCTGAAGGGGTTAAATTGTTTCCAGCATTTCCCGCGCGCGGGAGCGGTCGCAGCTCCGCCCAGTCAAGCCCCGGCGGTGACGCCTCTTCAGTGTGCAAGCCGGAACTAGAGAATCCACTCTGTGTTGCACGGAGGAAACAATTGCTGACCGGACCAAAAAAAAGGAAGTTGCCGGGCGCAGCCATAGCAACGTGTCCGGCAATAAAAGACGTCGCACTCAAAGACAGCGCACTCAACGACATCGCACTCAAAGACAGCGCACTCAAAGTTTCTTAAAGTGACAGCGCACTCAAAGACAGCGCTCTTAAAGTTTCTTAAAGTGACAGCGCACTCAAAGACAGCGCTCTCAAAGTTTCTTAAAGTGACAGCGCACTCAAAGACAGCGCTCTCAAAGTTTCTTAAAGTGACAGCGCACTCAAACAAGGCTACAACATGTCAGCCCCAAGATCACCAGATGCAGGTGATGTACCAGATCCTCTTGCGGCTCCTGCACAAGCTACCCCTCCGGGATCACCTCCAGTACGACGTCATGACAGTGGGGCCCCCCCATTCTACCTGGGGAAGCCTGTGTTGCCTAACTACAGAGGGGATCCCTTTTCCCTCAAGGATTTCCAGGAGAGCTTCCAAAGCATTTTCTCTCTCTACTCTCTCCCCCCTAACCAACAGGTGCTGTTGCTCTTGGGACAGTTGCAGGGACCTGCACGTGAGGAAGTCCGTACCTGGCCCACTTCTGAGAAGACTACAGTAGATCAGATCTTCGAGGGATTACATCAGGTATTTGAGTCCCACTCACCCTCAGAGGTCCGCCTCAGGCTGTACGAGAGGCGACAAAAGCCGGGGGAAACACTAAGGGCATATGCAGTAGCCTTGCAGAATGCCCTGGAGGCAGTCCAGAAACTGGACAATATCACCCCTGACCAGGGTAACAAACTATTGATGGATAGATTCATAGAAGGGGTCCAAAATAAATGGGACAAGGCGCAATTAAAGATGTTAGCTGTACAGAACCCCAATATGTCTTTTTCTGCCTTTAAGCGCCTAGCCCTTCAAGTTATAGAGCAGGGGGCAAGCCCCGAGGAGCATCCTGACCCTAAAACGGAACCCATGGGTGCGGCGGCGTGCCCTGCACCACTGTTACCACCAGCCCCCGCACCCGTGGCTGTCACCCCGGCCTCCACTACAATTACTGAGATTCAAGAGGTGGTAAAGGAGTTGGCTAATCACACCACTCGGGTACTTAGAGAGCCTCCAGAGACTAAGAGACCTACTCCTGCCCCTCCTCCCCGCTCTAGCGGGCCTCGCTCGGGACCATCTAGTAGGCCTTACTGTGATTTCTGTGACAAACCCGGTCATTGGAAGATGCAATGCTGGGCTTTAAACGGGCGTCCCCTGAGGTCAAGGACCGGCCCTCAGGAAAACGAATCACAGGTCCAGCAGAAGAGCCAATATACTCAGGACAGTCCTTATACATTGCATCCTGCCCCTATGTAAATGTTACCATAGATGGTGTCCAACTGCAGGCCCTGATTGATACAGGCTCGCAGGTGTCTACCATCTCTAAGGGCCTATTCTATAGGTACTGGAATGTCGATTCATTGTGTGAACCAGATGATATGGATTTTAGTGTCCTGGCAGGGGACGGTAAACCAATTCCCAGACATGGGTACTGGGAGCCCACTATTCAGCTGAGAGGTCACACACTTAGAGGTCAAGGTATAATTGTCACTAATGTCACGGTACCAGGGGCCACAGAGTTTATATTGGGGATGAATATAATGAGACATTGCTTCAGTGATATTTTGGATGCCTTGCATGCCTCTCTCCCCCACATGTCTTCCTCAGGTCAGAGGACTGCGCAACACCATCTCAAAATTCTGAAAACAGAACAGAAATTCGCGAATCGGAGAGGAGAAATCGGTAAAGTTCGGATCCAAGACATGAGGCCCGTGACCCTGCAGCCGAACACAGAGACAATTTTGTGGTGTCGGGCGCGCCCTGGTGTAAGGAATCAGGACTATCAGGCCTTACTGGAGCCCATACAATCTGAAGATTTTCCTTAGGTCCGAGCTGCAAGGAGCCTAGTGACGGTGGTGAATGGACGGGTCCCAGTCCGCCTAGTTAATTTGTCCGGCGTAGCCACCACCCTACCAAAGTACACTCCAGTGGCCCAACTTGTTTTCTTGGACTCCAGTGACATACTCTCTTCACGGAAGGCGGCCCAACAGCTGAGTGCCCAAACCGTGTCAGGGGCTACCGAAAATTCTCCAGAACCTTGGTGGCGCCAACTGCAAATAGGAGGATCTCTCACCCCACCAGAACAAGTCGAAGGGGTCATTGTGGTGGTGAAGGAGTGCCAGAGTGCCTTCAGCAAACACCCAACCGATTTTGGAAAAACCTCCATGATTAAGCATCGAATCCTGACCGGCGATAAACCCCCCATCAAGGAAAGGCATCGGCCTGTGGCACCAGGCATGTACCAAACCGTCAAGAAACTGTTAACCGACATGAAGGAGGCAGATGTAATACAAGAGAGCCAGAGTCCCTGGGCAGCACCCATGGTGTTAGTTAAGAAGAAGGATGGGACCATCCGTTTCTGTGTTGATTACAGGAAATTGAACGACATCACCCATAAAGACGCATACCCTCTCCCTCGGATTGAGGAGTCACTCACCGCGCTGGGTTCTGCGGCCTACTTCTCTACATTGGATCTGACCAGCGGATACTGGCAGGTGCCCATGGCCATCGAAGACAGGGAGAAAACAGCCTTTGTCACCCCCATGGGTCTTTTCGAATTTAAAAGTATGCCCTTTGGGCTGTGCAATGCCCCAGCTACCTTTCAACGGCTGATGGAGAGATGTCTGGGACACCTTAACTTCCAGAGTGTCCTACTCTACCTGGATGACGTGATTGTGTATTCCAAATCCTATCAGGAACATTTGACTCACCTGTCCGACGTCTTCCAAGTACTGATCCAGCATGGTCTGAAAGTCAAACCCTCCAAGTGCCACGTACTCAAGCCACAAGTACATTACCTGGGCCACGTCGTCAGCGCCGAAGGGGTCCAACCTGATCCAGCTAAAGTCGAAGTTGTCAAGAATTGGCCTATCCCACGCACCGTTAAGGATATTCGGAGCTTCTTAGGATTTGCAGGATATTACCGCCGCTTTATTCCTCATTTTGCACAAATTGCCGAGCCATTGACCTCTCTCCTGCGAGGCACGGCGAAGGGGAACTATAATGGCAAGCTGCCTGTGGAATGGGCCAAAGAGCAAGAGGTGGCCTTCCAGGCTCTAAAACATCTATTGACAGAGCCTCCCATCCTGGCCTATCCGGATTATACTCAGCCTTTCCGACTGTATACAGATGCCAGCTTTGAAGGACTCGGGGCAGTGTTGTCCCAGATGCAGGGAAAACAAGAGAGGGTGATAGCTTACGCCAGCCGGAATCTGCGAGGGGCTGAGAAGAATGATTCTAACTACAGTTCCTTCAAGTTAGAGCTCCTGGCCCTCGTGTGGGCAGTCACCGAAAAATTTAAGGACTATTTGTCAGCCACCTCATTCACGGTCTACACCGATAACAACCCCCTGGCTCACCTGAACACCGCTAAACTAGGTGCCCTTGAGCAAAGATGGGCCTCCAGACTGGCCAACTATGACTTCTCTATCAAGTACCGAAGTGGCAAGTCCAATATTAATGCGGATGTGCTATCACGCATGGCTCCTGGCGAAGATCCCCCAGTGGAGGACAAGTGGGAAGATGTGGAGATGCCTCCCTTCTATCAAAGATTCGTGAATCAGGATGTGGTCGTCACCCGCGAGGGGAGTGAATCTGGGTCTAAAGCAATCCAGGAAGACCTGTATACCTGGAGGACCCTACAGGAAGAAAGTCAGACTATGGGAGATCTGCAGGAGTATTTATTGACCAGGAGGGTACCTCCCCGGTTACGACGGGGCCAGAATGACTACGAATTGAAGCGATTGTGGCGTCAGAGGAAAAGACTATTTGTGCACAAAGGAATGGTGTACAGGAACTTCTTGGACCCAGTGTCGGGTGAAAGGCTACACCAAATTCTGATCCCTCGGAGAGATGCCGCCATGGTATTGAATGCCTACCACGACCAGTCAGGACACTTTGGGGTCCATAAAACAGAAGCCACCATCCGACGCCGGTTCTACTGGATTGGAATGAGGAGCGACGTTGAAAAGTGGTGCAGTGAGTGTGCAGTCTGCAATATCACCAAGAATGGACGCAAGAATGCGCGAGCACCTCTCCATTCCATTCAGAGCGAGAGGCCCAACCAATTGGTCGCCTTGGATCATGTCAAGCTGTCACCTACCCGGTCCGGGTATTCATATGCTCTCACCATGGTGGATCACTATTCCAAGTGGGTAGTGGTTGTGCCAGTCAAAGACTTAACAGCCAAGACGACAGCCCAGAAGTTCTACACCCATTGGGTACAGATACTTGGATGTCCTGAAACTGTCTTGTCCGACCGAGGTCCGGCCTTTGAGGCTCAACTGTTTCAAGAATTGTGCCAGTTCCATGCTTGTAAGAAACTCAGGACCACTGCCTATCATCCGCAAGGGAATGGACTCTGTGAGAGGATCAACCAGGTGTTTATCCACATGCTGAGAGCGGCTTCTGTATCCCAACCTGAAGAGTGGCCTCAACTAATGCCTGAATTGTTGGAAATCTACAACAATACCATCCACTGTTCCACTGGTTATACTCCATTTTACCTCATGATGGGCCGACACGGTCAACTGCCTAAAGACAGGGTCTTTGGACTTCAAGCACCTTTCAACCACTCCCCCCAAGCCTCTTCGGAGTGGGTCTCGGAACATCAGAAAAGGATTCAGGAAGCGAGAGAGATAGTCAACAAAAAGATGGGCGAGGCACACTATAGGCAGCAACAGGACTACAACCGCCATGCCTCTGCCCAGCCGTTGCAAGTTGGTGATAAAGTCTGGCTGAAGAAGCATCCTAGAACCCATAAGTTGGACTCCCTTTGGGAAACTGAACCATACACAGTGATTTCCATCCCTTATCCGGACTCTGATGTCTACTCAGTTCAAAAAGCCGGATATGAACCACAAGTTGTCCACCGAAACCGGATCAAGCTGTGTCACAAAGGGAACCTGCCTGTGTTGGTGCCTCCTTCTGCACCACCAAGTCTTCCACCTCCAGTTCAGCCAGCACAAGAGCAGCCCACCAAGCCAGTTGAGCCTGAGAGGCCACTCCTGATGTTCGAAGATGATCCTCTCTTCCTTTCTGACCAAAACGTCTTCTTTGGTTATGTGCCAATCAGTTCCATTCCACCAACCTCAGTCTTGGCACCAGAAGCTCCAAAGTTTACTCCAGCCATCCGCTCACCTGCTGCAGTCCCATCAGAACCTTCTAATGTGGGAGAAAGCTCCATAAGTCAAGAGCCATCACAGGCCCCCATTGTCCAAGATGAAGGTGCAGCTGTCAGTCCAGAAGAAGCAAGTGTTCAAGAAGAAAACAGTGCTCCAGAAAACTCAGAAATGGTGTTGCGTAGATCCGCCAGATCTAATTTCGGATATCCCCCAGCAAGATATAGGGATTAATCTACTAATTATACATACAATATATGTAGATAGACTACATACACCTCAGTTAGTATACATCTCAAGTATACATCATTACTAACTAATATGTCACTAGTTACCTACTACCTTATTTAGTGTATAGGAACATACCTGGCCAGTAAGTCTCCTATCCCTCACTTAAGCACTACAAAAAGAAAAGGGTATCCTCTAAGAAATGTCTAATTGTGTACTTCAGGCATAGAATAAAAATGTCTATCAAATATTAAAGTGTGTTCTGGGGAGAAGAGCTAATAGCCTAAGGGCCCCAGTAGCCAAGGCATTGGGTAGAAAGCCTCCGGCAGCCCAATCCAAAACCTGCTCAGTCTTAAAAGTGTGATCTAACAATAATATACTGTTCAAAACTGAGTGATAATGTTTAACAGATATGTATTCTGTCTGGGACCCAGATAACCACTTACCCTGCACAAAATAATGATCTCACTTTATCTAATAAGCCTGCAAGGGACGTTTATGTGTATAATGCCTCAGGACTTATCATATGATCCTGTTCTTATATGTTTATTTTTCCCAAAGAACCTGGAACGGACATTGGTGTACAAATGCCTCAGGACTTCTAGTGGCCCCAAGGTCACCTCGTTCCTAAATCCGTCAGTGCCTTAATCGTCGAGGACGACTTCTGTTTAGTGGTGGGGTTTGTGGTGTCCCAGTACAGGTATTTGCTGTAGGCCCTGTCAGATTGAGGCCCTCGGCTTGTGGGGTCTCCCCTGCAGGGACTCAGCTAGTTATGATGTGATTTATACTGTTATGGTTGATAATACGTTTATTAGGTGTGTATAGCTTTAAGAGGTTTAGTCAGCCATCTCATGTTCAGTCAGAGTGTATTACCATCTCATGTTCAAGTGTATTAGAGTCGGGAGGACTGAATGCTAGACAATACCTTATTGTGTTGTGTTATACTACAGGTCAGTCTCTATGATCCACAGCTCTCAACCAATAGGCTTCAGTCTAAACAGGTCCTTATAAGGGATTGTACTTCCTGTTTAAGCAGTCTAATGCTTCACACAGTTCCTAGCAGAGCCAACACAGTCAGAGGAGAGGCAGTGCAGGCCTGAAGCCTCCAGGAGAAAATACAGCAAAGAGTGGAGTATCCCTAAACATTACAGAACCAGTACTTCAGCTCATTTATCAGATCAATCCGTTATTCCGGCAAAAAGCCTCAAGTCTACAGACACTTCAGTAAGTGTATCTATTTTTCAGCCTAGTTAAGCATAGGCCCTGAATTACTATCCGGCTTTTGCAGCCGAGTATATACAGTATATGATCAACTAAGCTCAAGCATTATCAGCTGTGTGATCCAGAGACTGCCTGCAGAACATTTTGACACTCTGTTTAAAGCTGTGAAGATTTTGACACCTGCCTTCATGCCAGTAAAGCCTTTGTTGTTTTAACCCCCTGTTGTGGACTGTGTTATTACCATCCTAACTAGCGGGGATACGGAGGCCCCCGGAGCTGTAGTTTCCCGGGGTATACCAAGACTACAGTGGCGTCACGTGACAGAGAGGGTTAATACCATCCGGCCCTCACTAAGGGTTAATACCACCTGACCCTGGGCTCTTAGCCCCAAGAACCAAGTAGCTAACCATCAAGCGCATGTGTGTGGCCGTGGGACTCACCCTCCCCGGTCACCACAAATGGACTGTGCATTTTTAAAAGTGCAGTTGCACTCTGCAAGGGCAGTTGCTCCAGAGCTTAGTAAATGATGGAGAGCTCTGCTGACTTCCATCATCCAATCACGTGTCAGAAAAATGCTGTTTTTGCAATCTTCTTTGCACATGATTGGATGATGGAAGTCAGCAGAGCTCTCCATCATTTACTAAGCTCTGGAGCAACTGCCCTTGCAGAGTGCAACTGCACTTTTAAAAGGGCACAGTCCATTTGCCTTCAGTAAATCAACACCACTGTGACGATGTAGGTACAATCCTCGTCCATTATCCAGGATTATAACAACAAAATTAGGCATTAAAGATAAAACAGCCCTTAACACTGTCACCTTTCAGCACCATGTATCCAAACTAAGCACCACTAGATGCAAAAGAACATATACCTGTAGAAGTCTATGGAGAATAAGCTGAGGGAGAGTTAGTTGCGGTATATCTGACCAATTTTGCCAGATGGACATAAATTTATTTGGGTAGATGCAATGCTGAAAAGTACATTTTTCGCAAATTAAAGTGGAGTTTACTTGCTCAATCCACTGCTGTATAGTGAAGGTATGTTGTTATAACTGTAGCGCCTGGCTATTTTCGGAGCCGGTGCTATTGTAAATTTAGAGGGAGTTCAGAGAGGTAGTTGGCTCTGAACCTGTTATTTGGTTAAATTTTGGGGCCTCTGTTTCAGTTTGGCTGTACGGTTTGTGCATACTGTCGTTGTCTGGGGTACTGAGTTCCACCCCAGGCCGACAGGTGGCAGCAGTGGGGTCAAGTGTAGTTGGAGATCTCTTCCCGGTAACCAATCAGGAGGGTTGGCCGCCTCGCTGTGCATGCTGGGAAGGGGTATTTAAATGGCAGATGCCATTTGTTCGGGGTCGCTGTGTTCCCGCCCTTGAGCTGGGCAGTCGTCCCACCACCCCTGTGTGTGGCCCTCCTGGCCGGGGTATGTGCATGTGTGCATCGCAGTGCTTCTGGCTCCAGGACCACGTTGGTCTGGAGCGCATTCATCCAGATTGTGGATCCAGTGAGTCGACTAGGTCCCAAATTTGCCAGATGGTCCTGGGTTGTCCGTCCAATTGGAGGAAGCCACATGATGAGGAGCCTGTCCGGGGGATACCTAGCACAAGGCTGGTGTTTCAGGAGAGGCCTGTCAATTCATCAGAGGACACTTTGGTTCTGAGAGGCTGGACGCAGGTCGCCTATCAGTTGCTGATTTAACCAAAGCTATGTGAAGGAGAACCGGGCACTAAATCCAATCAAGAGGGATTTTGGACCCTGTTTGTATTGGCGATAGAGCCCATAGCTTCACTGATAAGGTCCAGTGGGGAGGTTAAGGGACTGACGATTGGGGGTCTAGAGGAAAAAGTGTCCTTATATGTGGACGATATGCTGATATGTCTGGAGGACCCCCAGTCGTCGTCACTCCCAGCCCTGCTGGAGATTATCCAACGGTTTGGCCACTTTTCAGGGTTTCGGGTCAATTGGGACAAGTCCCTTTTGTTTCAGATTGACCAAGAGACACCCATAACACTACGAAATATAGAGATGCAAACTTCCCCACTGGAAAACTTACTGACTGACCCCTCCCACACCAAAATAGTTTTGTCTTACTATTATGCTGCGTAGACACGATCGGATTTCTGATGGAATAAAATCCGATGGAATTTTCCGTCGGAATTCCGATTAAGCTGACTTTCATCAGACTTGCATACACACTATCAGACTAAATTCCGACCATGGCAAAACGCAGTGATTAAAAAAACACCACGATGAGCCGAAAAAAATGAAGTTCAATGCTTCCGAGCATGTGTCGACTTAATTCTGAGCATGCGTGGATTTTTCTCCAATGGAGTTCCACACAGACGATCGGAATTTACTGTCGTTTTTTTTTTTCATCAGAAAAATGTAAAACGTGTTCTATTTTTTTACACCAATGGAAAAAAGTTCGATGGGGCCCACACACGATCAGTTTCTCCGATGAAAAAAGTCCATCTGACTTTTTTCATTGGAAAAACCGATTGTGTGTACACGGCATAAGTCTTTACTCCACTCCACGACCACTAGGCTTACCACCATTGAACAAAGATGGCGCACAGACATACCTGAGTTGGCGGAGGAGATCTGGGAAAGGATTCTTCCCCTGCAGGTGCCCTCCGTCATCTCCTCAAGGGACAAGATGATCCAGACAAAACTATTGTATAGATCATATTTTACACCATATTTGTTAAATAGATTAAAGAGATTGTCCACTCCTTTATGCACTCGATGTGGAATGGCCGATAAGGAAGTTCTGGTCGGATGATACTGCTTTCATCAGCTCTGTAAACGAGATTCCTAATATTTGCAATCCTCTTTGATGTCTACTGATGCCCCCCTGAAGACGTACTAACGAAACGATCGTCGGCGGCGCAGCCTGGTCACTCTTTTGAATTTGATCCCCTTCCCGCATTCGGCTGTTAGCGAGGACACCTGACGGATTTGCGCCGACACGGAAGTAGAGGCTGGTGCCTCCGTATCTGAGCCTGCAGACCTAGTGCCGGGTTGGGCACTTGTTAGTGTAAGTGGCCACTTGGCCCTGCTTTGTTTTTAATTTTTTATCATAATAAACCGGTTGCACTATGAGTTGTTCTCTGCCTTTTCATGTCCCATCTGCCTAATTTCCTGGAGAGAGATAGCCTGTGACACCAGTGGAAGACGCACCATATGTTTGCAGACATTATTCTGCTTATGCGATTTTGGCTTTCTTTTAATTAAGCAAGCCCTATCGCTCTGGTAAGAGTCCATTTTATCAGCACTTCTCAGGTGTCAACTCTTAAAGTGGTGGAAGAATTTAATTGTATGATTCAAAGAAGATTGCATGCTTCTCTGTCAAGCTGATTTGTTGCCATTTGGGAGAATGCCAATTATCACTCTAAGAGTGCATGGACAGTGCTTATAATATAATTTTTTTCTTTGGACTTTTTTTGCTTTTTTGTTTTGTTTTTCTGGTTTTGGGAGCACTTTTTTTCATATTGTGTTTCACATATATATTGTTCACCTTTATACCCATCAAATGGTTATTGGCACTATATATTTTTATGTATTCAAGATCCAGTTGCTGTATATATCACCTCACGCAGTTCCTGCTGTTAGGGCCTGAATTGCATTTATTTATTCACATTTGCGCATATATTTTAGTAAGTGTATGTTCTCTTATCTCTGATACACTTTATAGTTAGCCTACGGCTATAGCGCCCCCTATCACTCCAATAATTACCACCATTGAACAAAGATGGCGCACAGACATACCTGAGTTGGCGGAGGAGATCTGGGAAAGGATTCTTCCCCTGCAGGTGCCCTCCGTCATCTCCTCAAGGGACAAGATGATCCAGACAAAACTATTGTATAGATCATATTTTACACCATATTTGTTAAATAGATTAAAGAGATTATCCACTCCTTGTGGAATGGCCGATAAGGAAGTTCTGGTCGGATAATACTGCTTTCATCAGCTCTGTAAACGAGATTCCTAATATTTGCAATCCTCTTTGATGTCTAGTGAGATACATTAATAGAGAAGATTTATCCAAAAACTTACAATATTTCATACGCATAGTGCTATTTTACGCAAAAAAAAACTCTTACCTGCACTGGAAATCTCAGTCCACACCAAATATAAAGCTTTGGCTTACCATTGTCAACCAAGCTATACCACTATATAAGTTAACATACAAAGCTAGAGGATGCCCAAAAAAGTTCTCCAAAATATGGAACTCCTGGCTTAACTATATTATGGTTCCAGAACTGCCAGTGCCTAGGCCCTGACTAGGGTAGATTCTGCTACGTGATGACATTTTCTGTATACTGTTTCACAATGTTTACCTGTATACCTGAGTATTGTATTGCACTTTGACTGAAGCGATGTTCGCTAGGATTATATACCTGTGTAGCGATTGTTTGTTATGTTTTTAGAAACAATAAAAAAAGTTAACCTTTAAAATATATATATATATATATATATATATATATATATATATATATATATATATATATATATATATATATATTCGTCTTTGTTACTGTAAACACTTTTTAAGAATTACGGCAGGAAGTATAGAATATGCATGAAAATTAACTCTGTGGACTGAGTTTTAGCTTCGTCTGGGTCAATATCACAGCCTCACAGATGTGTGTTTTTTTGTAAAATGCACACCAGATCATTTAGAGCCACTTATGACAGGACCTCGTCAGAAGTCCTTCAACGACCCTAGGCTAATAAAGGTTTATAAGTGTTTTACTTGCGTCTTTTAAAGTGGAGGTTCACCCAAAAACTTAATTTTTAACATTAGATTGAGGCTCATTTTGTCAAGGGGAATTGGGTGTTTTTTTTTAAATCGAAGCAGTACTTACCTGTCAATCAAGTAGGAACGCCCAGTCCCGAAGACCATACCCGGAAGCGGCAGAGAAGATCTCTCTCTAAAACGGTAAGTACTGCTTCGATTTAAAAAAAAACCACCCGATTCCCCTTGACAAAATGAGCCTCAATCTAATGTTAAAAATTGTTTTTCAGGTGAACTCCCGCTTTGAGGTTAAGCAATTAAAACTCTGTAGTGTATTAATGTGCTTTACTGAACAGAAAAGCTGCACATACAATGGGGAGTAGCGTGCTATGAGAGAGGACTTATTACAGCTGTTTCCCGCACTACTTTGCATTTGAGGGAAACTGCTACTACAGAGTGTACCCTGTTGTGAGCCCCCTGATGTGCCCTGCACTGTGCCCCATCCCCTGCTGTGACCCTGTGATGTGCCCTGCTGTGTGCCTTATTCCCTGCTTTGAGCCCCGTGATGTGCCCTGCTGTGAGCCCCATGCCCTGCTGTGAACCCTGTGATGTTCCCTATACCCTGCTGTGAGCCTGTGATGTGCCCTGCTGTGTGCCCCATGCCCTGCTGTGAGCCCCATAATGTGCCATAAGCCCTGCTGTGTGTCCCTTGATGTGCCCTGTAATGTACCCTGTGTCCTGCTGTGTGCCCCTTGATGTACCCCATGTTTTGCTGTGAGCCCCATAATATGCTATGTGCCCCACTGTATGTCCCTTGATGTGCCCCATTTTCTGCTGTGTGCCTTGATGTGACATATGCCCTGCTGTGAGACCCCCTTAATGTGCCATGTGTCCTGCTGTGTGTCCCTTGATGTGCCCCATGTTCTGGTGTGTGCCCCATGTTCTGCTGTGTCCTTTATGTTCTGCTGTGTACCCCATGTTCTGCTGTGTGCCCCATAATGTTCCCTGTGTCCTGCTGTGTGCCCCTTGATGTGCCCTATGCCCTGCTGTGAGCCTCGTAGTGTGCCATGTGCCCTGCTGTGTGTCCCTTGTTGTGCCCAATGTTCTGCTAAGTGCCCAATGTTCTGCTGCATGCCCTATGGTGTGCCCCATTTTCTGCTGTGTGACCCATGTTCTGCTGTGTGTCTCATGATGTGCCCCATTTTTTGCTGTGTTCCCCATGTTCTGCTGTGTTCCCCATGACGTGCCCCATGTTCTTCTGTGAGCCCCATGCTCTGCTGTGAATCACGTAATGTACCCTGTGCCCTACCGTATGCTCCTTGTGCCCCATGTTCTGCTGTGTGCCCCATGTTCTGCTTTGTGCCCTTCAATGTGCCCCATGCTCCGCTGCGTGCCCCTTCATGTGTCCAATGTTTTGCTGTGTGCCCTGCTGGCCCCCATGTAATGTGCCCTATTGTGCCCCATAATGTGCCCTGCTGCCCTCACATGTAATGTGTCCTATTGTTCCCCATAATCTGCCCTGCTGTCACCCCTGTATTGTGTCCTCCCGCCCCCTTCCTATACTCTGCCCTGCTTTGCCCTGTATACTGCTTATCTGCAGTTAAACACAGAGGGGTAGATTCAAGAAGCAATTGCGCCTGTGTAACCATAGGTTACACAGCGCAATTGCTTACTTGCCCCGGCGTAACGAGTGCTCCTGATTCAGGAACCTCGTTACGCCGACTGCAGCCTAAGATCTGCGCGGCATAAGGCTCTTATGCCCGCATATCTTAGGCTGCATTCTTGCGATGGCCGCTAGGTGGCGTTCCCGTTGTGCTCAGCGTATAGTATGCAAATTGCATACTAACACCGATTCACAACGTTGCGCGAGCCCTGCGTACGCAATTTACGTCGTTTACGTACGGCGGTTTTCGCGCAAGACTGCCCCTGCTATTAGCAGGGGCAGCCCATGTTACGTATACCCGTCGTTCCCGCGTCGCGAAATTTTAATTTTACGTACTTTGCTGGACGCCATTCACGTTCACTTTGAAGCAAATGACGTCCTTGCGACGTCATTTGCCGCAATGCACGTCGGGAAAGTTACCCGACGGAGCATGCGCTCTACGATCGGCGCGGGAACGCCCTTATTTTAAATGATTCCCACCCCCTACGGGATCATTTAAATTGCGCGCGCTTGCGCCGGGCATTTTGCCGGCACGCCCAAGCAATTTACGGAGCTTATGCTCCGTGAATCAAGGGCAGCGGAGCAAATTTGCGGGGGCGCAGGGCAAAAACGCAGGGCAAAAATAATGCGCAATTCTACCTGAATCCGGACCAGAGTTGAACATCTGTGCAGAAAAAAAACAGCACAAGTTTCAGATAAAATAAGTAAGTTCTAATATTTCTTTATATTATTTAATGCTATTTCTTAAAATAATTGTTGTTATATTACAGCTCGCCGATTACACGGATGTTCTTCCAAGGGTTCCCTGAAATCTCAAACTTTTTGCCAGGAGTTCCCCAAAGGTAAAAAGGTTGAGAAATACTTATCTATGCTCTAAAATTCACCAAAAAATAGACAAAACAACACAATAAGGCATCTGCATTTCTCGAATCGACTGCTTTTTGTTTAGCACAGACAGGAGATTTTAATCTGACCATCTTTTACTGACATTTGAATTTTGCGGAAAATGAGGGTGGTATCATGTTCAACTCCCACTTTATCATTCACACTGAACAGTTTAGGGCTCTTCGGACTTCATTATCATCACACTGCAGCACAGATGAAATGTTCCATATCACAAACGTGTAGAAACTTTAGGCAGAATTCTAGTACATATTATCGTGCATTTGTATGCAGCAGGTTTAGATGAAAATACCACTTACGGTATCTTCATGCAAGTTTGGCTGTTTTTACTTGTTATACTATACTGCCAATCACCAGCAAATACATTTTACCTTTTTTACAGAAAATTACTTTAGTGCTACCAACAGTTGAAAACTAATTTTTGTGAAGCTTCATTTGACCATGATAATCATATCTCACATTTCAATTACCTCCAGGCATAAAGACAAGCCTGGATTAGAAAGCATTTGCACTATTCACATTTTAAACGCTATTATCCAAAACTTTGATAAACATGATGATTGATAAAACAAAGCAGAATTCCTGTAAACTGGGAGTATCCCTAGAAATTAGAGAAAATTTACAGCAAAAAAGGATACATTTTTTCCTTTGTGTCTGTAAATCAGATTCATGATTACACAGCAGATAGGCCTGTGCTGGCAGAGAGGTAGCAAGCACACTATGTTCCCTGCAGAGGCAGCTTTCCAGGAAGGAAGGAGAATGACACTTACTTGAGGGACGCTTCTGTATGGTGAATAGATTTCCTTGTTGGTCAGTGAGCAAGTAAGGATGCAGAAGTGAGGGTTTAGTCCCCTATTATACAAGCCTGAGAATATCCTTCCCACCGCCTCTTGCTCACGATCATCAGTATTTACTCCCCTTCTCTATCTCCTCCTCTGACAAGCACACACAGGTCATGGAGGCTGCCTTCTATTGTTTACTAGAACAACACTGTGGGGGTTATTTACGAAAGGCAAATCCACTTTGCACTAAAAGTGCACTTGAAATTGCACCCGAAAGTGCTGTAGATCCGAGGGGGACATGCAAGGAAAATAAAAAACAGCATTTTAGCTTGCACATGATTGGATGATAAAATTAGCAGAGCTTCCCCTCAGATTTACAGAAACTGCACTTTCAGTGCAATTTCAAGTGCATTTGCAGTGCACTTGTAGTGCAAAGTGGATTTGGCTTTCATAAATAACCCCCCGTGTTTGCTTTCTTGGTGTAGATGTAAACCCAGATAACAGGATTGTGAATCGATCACAATAATATAGATATGCAGTAAAACCTTGGTTTGAGAGTAACTTGATTTGAAAGCGTTTTGTAAGACAAGCTACATTTTTTAATACATTTTTGCCTTGATATACAAGCGATGTCTTGATATACAAGTAGCATCATGTCACAACTGAGTATAAAAGAAAAGAGAGGAGCCTCTAACTGTAATAATATGGTTAGCCGCCACTAGGGGCGCACGCGCGCCGCCGGAGGCGCGCGCGCGCCCCCCGCTCGCCCCCGACTCCCGTGCGTGTGCCCGGCGGGCGCGATCGCCGCCGGGCACACGCGATCGCTCGGTACAGAGCGGGGAACGGGAGCTGTGTGTGTAAACACACAGCTCTCGTTCCTGTCAGCAGGGGAAATGCTGATTTTCTGTTCATACAATGTATGAACAGAAGATCAGTGTTTCCCCTAGTGAGGCCACCCCCCCCCCCACAGTAAGAACACACCCAGGCATACTTAACCCCTTCCCCGCCCCCTAGTGTTAACCCCTTCACTGCCAGTGGCATTTTTATAGTAATCGAATGCATTTTTATAGCACTGATCGCTATAAAAATGCCAATGGTCCCAAAAATGTGTCAAAAATGTCCGAAGTGTCCGCCATAATGTCGCAATACCGAAAAAAAAATCGCTGATCGCCGCCATTACTAGTAAAAAAAAATATTAATAAAAATGGCATAAAAATACCCCCTATTTTGTAAACGCTATAACTTTTGCGCAAACCAATCAATAAACGCTTATTGCGATTTTTTTTACGAAAAATATGTAGAAGAATACGTATCGGCCTAAACTGAGGAAAAAAAATGTTTTTTTATATATTTTTGGGGGATATTTATTACAGCAAAAAGTTAAAAATATTCATTTTTTTCAAAATTGTCGTTCTATTTTTGTTTATAGCGCAAAAAATAAAAAACGCAGAGGTGATCAAATACCACCAAAAGAAAGCTCTATTTGTGGGAAAAAAAGGACGCCAATTTTGTTTGGGAGCCACGTCGCACGACCGCGCAATTGTCTGTTAAAGCGACGCAGTCCCGAATCGCAAAAAGTACTCTGGTCTTTGGGCAGCAATATGGTCCGGGGGGTAAGTGGTTAATGAAGGTACAACATTTAGAAACTCACATGGTTGATGAGTAAAGCAGGCGCATTTAAGTATGCAGGCATCCTCCGCACCGCCATTGACGTCATCTCTTCCACGAGCGATTCAAGCCTCACTTTCAGATCACTCTACTGCAGGGTAGTCTTCCCTGTCGCAATTACATATTGACAGCGGTGAGATCCATATTGGTACACTAAAGCCTCATACACATGATCGGATTTTCGTCGGACAAAGCGTAGGACTTTTGTCCGAAGGGAGTTGGCCGTGAACTTGTATTGCATACAAACGGCAACAAACACGAAACTACATGTATTTTCAGGTCTTTAGCACCACCCTTTGGGCAACTTCTTCTAATGTTGTATTATGGTGAGCATTGCTTCTAAGCATGCGTGTTTGTACTTTGGAGTGTTGTCCATTGTGTTGTTTTTAATGTAACTGCCTAAACATCTGGTGTGCCAAGTTTCACCAACACATTGCTAGACAAAATCCTGCACACGTGCTTTTGACAAAAATCTGACACTCGGTCATACAACAATCGAACCGTGTGTAAGAGGTTTTAGAATGGCCCAGTCAAAGTACAAACTAGACAAGCGCACTGCAGAAAAATGTGTTTGTCTTAATTTCATTTGTTTGGGGCTTTTTTTTTTCGTTTTTCAGGTCATTCGTTATGATCGCAATTCATAAATTTGTAGATTTGAAAAAAATCGTAGATTCGAAAAAATCCAGAAAATATTGTAAATTCCGAAAAAAAACTTAAATTCCCAAAAATTTGAAGAAACGTAAATTCCCCAAAAATCCGAAAAAAATCATAAATTCTGGAAAAAATCATAAATAAAAAAAAATCATAAATAAAAAAAAATCATAAATAAAAAAAAATCAGAATTTCGTAAATTCAAAAAAAATCGTAAATTCTAAAAAAAATCGTAAAATCGAAAAAAATAAATAAAAACAGAATCGAAAAAAAACGAAAATTAAAAAAAAAAACAGAAATTAAAAAAAAAAATCTGTAATTCAGAAATTTTAAAATAATTTTAATATTAAAGCGGGGGTTCACCCAAATTTTTTTTTTTTTAACATTACATTCAGCCGAGTTGTCAGAATGACATTAGGCTGTTTTTTTTTTTATTTCATTGCCGTACATACCGTATTTTCACCGCCGCTTCCGGGTATGAAATCTGTGGGACTGGGCGTTCCTAATTGATTGACATCCTTCCGACCGGAGCATACAGCGCGTCACGAGTTGCCGAAAGAAGCCGAACGTCGGTGTGCAGGCGCCGTATAGAGCCGACTCACAGTCCGGCTTCTTTCGGCAACTCGTGACGCGCTGACCCACCCCTTCCTCTCAAGGCCACACCCCTTTCTGAAATTTTCGAGTGGGGACACTAGTTCTGAGGGCCTGGGGGAGGCGCAATGGATTCCCTTAATTTGCATAGATTTCCTCTCACTTTCTGTTTGGCTTTGGGGCAGGAAGTGAAGGAAAATCTCTGCAATAGGACAGGGATGGTAAAAAATAAACTGACAGGGGATGTAACCTTCCCTTACACTTACTATTTTATGGAGAGGACTAAGAAGATATAACCATGCCAATGGTGAAGCAGAAAACATATAGCACAGTGAGGAAAGTTTGTGGTTCAGGATGATAGGACAGTCAAAATTAGAAGCAGCCCCCCACAGTTGCGGAATGCCGGCCGCCCGCATCCTGGAAGGAGAATGTCCACCTTATGGGGGCGCTAGACTAATTTGCCTCTCAACCCAGTCCTCCCCATAATAGTGACGCTACACTAACAGTGTAGCGCAAGCCAGCAGGGACCCTTTCCATGCTGCCCCCTTGCAAAGTGCTGCCCTAGGCTTGGGCCTTGTTGGCCTAGGCCAGGATACATTGTTGGGATAACATGATGGAGAATGACTGTAGAAAAAACATCTACTGCCAAAAAAAGCTTCTGTAAAAACGTCCAAAAACTTCCGGTGTGCATGAGGCCTAAGTGTGAAATGCAAGACTTTGTGGGTGTAAAAAGATGTCCGCTTGGCGACTTCAGACTGTAGGCTTACTGCGGCTGAGTGAGGGGTGTACCAAGATGGCCGTGATTGAACGTCACTTCTGTTACAGGATTTGACGGGTCGCCTAAACTGATGAAACACCGCCATTTGGCAGCTCTACCATGGTGGTAGGCACACGTGGACCCATCCTTTTTCCAGGTATTGTCTGACTACATTAGCATCACACACTGCAGGAGCTTGTGCTGGTATACACCAGCTTATAATCACATTGAGGCATGTATTTTCAGTCCTATTGCAGGACATGGCTTTGGGTAGGATTAGGACTATGTCCCCGCCATCACGATACTCTGCCAGCTATCCTTCAGCTATTAGGCTTGGGGTGAGTTTATCCGCTGTCCAGTTTTTGTATATTATTGCTGTCCCCGGTGATTGTCATATATGTAGTATATTACTATAAACAGTGCTAGACTTTGGAGATATCAGCCCTTGTTATTCCCTTATATAATTTCAGGCTGCTGCATTTTAAACCATTAATGCCATGCCATGTATAATATGCATAGAGCAGTTCAGAGGTCTTGATACTTCTGTTCCCATGCTCATCCGGGGGCCTCTTCCTTGATGCCTTTACTTGTGGCTGTTTGCCGGCTGGGCTGGATATCGGTGTGAGTGTTGCTGTTTCAAAAGATGCATATGTACTTTTGTTGACATTGTGTGTGTGTGTGTGTGTATATCTATATATATATAAAACTCAACGTGTGTGTGTGTGTGTGTGTGTATGTATGTATGTATGTATGTATGTTCCAGCATCACGTCCAAACGGCTAAAGATATTAACATGAAACTTGGCAGACATGTTACTTATATGTCAGCAACAAACATAGGATAGGTGGTTTAACCCTTACCCACCCCCATTTGCCATGGTCGGGGTTTTCCTTTAAAGTCCCATTCAACTCTATGGGAAATACATGTTACTTCATAACTTCCAAACGGCTGTAGATATTTCGATAACACTTGGTCACATGTCCACTTAAACTATAGGATAGTTAATTTATCCCTTAACTACCCCCATTTGTGAGGGTCGGGGTTTTTGTTTAAAGTCCCATGCAAATCAATGGGAAATGTATGTTCCCACAACTTCTGTACGCCTGGAGATATTTCAATAATACCTGGTACACATATTACTTATATGCCAAATAAAAATATATGACACTTAAATTAACCCTTACCTACACCCTTATATAAAAGATGGGTATATTTATATTACTATGATTTTCCTCCCCAAAAGGTTAAGATAGGAAGACCGGGCAACGCCGGGTATTCAGCTAGTATATATATATATATATATATATATATATATATATATATATATATATTCTGATAATTTCATTAGCTGCCTAAATACAATTTCACAATGGCCGACAGAATTTCTAACACATGGAAATGATTTTGGAAAATGATTTTCCTTTGCACAGAAGAAGAGAAGGAGGAAGAAAAAGGTAACTGAAAAGGCGAGTGGCTACAGACCACAACGATGCTGTCATTAGTAGATATATTAGAAAGCCCTCACTACTAAGCTTTTTCTACTGTCTGACATTAACCACGTTCTAATAAATACATACCCGAAGTCTATATTTTGAATATTTCGTGAATAATTGGTGATGAAACGAGGTTTGGGGAATGTGGAGTTGTGGTTTCAAAGTGTTTTTGTGTGTCTGTTTTGAAGTTTTATTAATCTTTTAAGATGATGCATTGTGGTACTGGGGAAAAAAGAAGCCCAAAGACTATTCTGAGGGTCTTAGCTTTACTGTGTATTGGTAAGCTTTCCTAAAGCTTTTGTATCTTGGCCTTTAAATAATTGGGGTTTTTCCCATGTTGCCTTTGAAGTCCTAGTAAAAGTAGGACCCTTTCCCCATTATATGTTTTTTTTTTTTTTTTTACATTAGTACATGTTCTTCATGGCAGCGCCCTGCTCCCCATGCCCTTTTTGACAACCCCTAGCCAGAACGGATTTTTAAAATTTGCCCTCTATATACTTCAATAGGTTTTGATGTTAAGTTTTATGATAGGTCTGATGAACGCCCAGCAAACTGAACCCAGATACATTCACTAATCCCTAGTGACTAGAGACCATCATAGGAGCCTTAAGCCCAGGTTCACACTGCTCTGACATGAAAGTCACGCAACTACCTATCCGACTTTGCCCCGCAACTTCAGTCCGACTTTGATCCAACTTCATGTGACTTTTTACACTCTATGGCATTAAAGTTGTATCAAAGTCAGACCAGGAACAGTAGTACAAGTAGTACAGGAAGTAGTACAGGAACCTTTTCTAAAGTCAGAGCGACTTGTGTCGGATCAGTTAGGATGGCTCTCATAAGGGAACTTTTAATTTGACATGACATGACAAGTTCAACATCTATCTTCGCCCTCTCTTTGATATTATCAGTAGCCAAGAACTACTCTATCACTCTTATGCAGACGATACGCAACTGTATTTTCGCATCTGCAACAAAAAGGATCATCATCCCAGTTTAGAGAAAAGTCTCTCTTTGATAGAAAACTGGATGACAAAGAGTTATCTTAAACTCAACAGTTCAAAAACAGAACTCCTTATGTTTCACGCCAGCCGAAAGAGTCAACTGGCAACAACCTGGACACCCCCGCCCATTCTGAGCCAAATCATCACCCCTAGCTCCAAAGTCAAAAGTCTCGGGGTCATCTTCGACACCTTCATGACAATGGACGCACAAATAGGGTCAGTAGTCAGCGGAGCGCACCATCTGTTGCGCCTACTACGCAGACTTATTCCATTTATCCCCAAAGAAGACGTAGCAGTCGTGGTGGGAACAATCGTGAATTCCAGACTGGACTATGCTAACGCCCTGTACCTCGGACTCCCAAAGTACCAAATCTCCCGTCTGCAAGTCGTTCAGAATACGGCCGCCAGACTGGTGACTGGGAAAAAAAAATGGGAATCAATCTCACCTTCGTTGAGAACCCTTCACTGGCTGCCAGTAAAAGACAGAATTGCATTTAAAGCACTCTGCCTGACACATAAGTGCATCCATGGGAAGGCTCCGCAATATCTTTGCGACAAGATAGAACCTTACAATTCGAATCGCGTTCTGCGATCCACCGACCAAAATCTGGTCAGGGTACCAAAAACCAAATACAAGTCCAAAGGAGAAAGAAGGTTTGCTTTTCAGGGTCCTAGACTATGGAACGCTTTACCAACCAGCATTCGGTTGGAGGAAAACCACCTGACTTTCAGAAGACAGATCAAAACTCTGCTCTTTTGATGTCGTGAGACACGAACAACTAGCGCCCAGAAGCGATTCAGTTCGCATGCGCCGCGCTTTATAAGTTTTTCATTCATTCAAGTTAGATCCCACATCGCACCAGTGTGAACCGGGCCTTAGGTGTACTTTAAGTAATACTTTTGATGATTATTCTACATGAATAAATTAAGTAAATGCAATATTAATAAAGAATGGTGTTACCAACATGTGGCTTTAAAGTCCCGAAGGAGCTGCTGGTTTGTTTTGGGTGGCATGTAGGGTGACCACGTGTCCCGGATTGCCCGAGACAATCCTGCATTTTGCAGGTCTGTCCCGGGCACCTTCATTCCAGGACAATACAGTGTCCCGGAATAAAACTGACGCAGCCACCCCCCCCCCCGCCCCCCTCCTGGGCTAATCTGATACCCCCAAAAAAGGCCACCACATCACCGCTTTACTCACTGACAGTACTTGTCTTGGACGGGAATGCCTGGAGGAGCACAATCCCGCCCCCTGCTTATGATTGGAGAAATCATAAATCCTGCCTCTTGTATCCAATCACTGTGCTGTGATTCGTTACAACACAAGCTGATTTTTGGGAAGGGAGTGTGTCCCTGAATGGTAGTTTGGAAATGTGGTCATCCTCGCAATCTAGGGTATCAGATGAAAGTTGAGAAAAAGTTCAATGTCCACACTTTAGACTTCTTTTTCTTTGATTTATTTGCTGAACTTGGTAAAATAATAAAATAAGTAGTTGAAGAGGTGGAAGGCTAACAGATAATAGGTTCAGGTGTACAACTCCTGTCCGGAAACACTCCTGCTTCCAGCAACACAGCTTTCGTCGCCACTCTAGCCAGAATGGGTATTGTGCACTCGGATAGGCCTCTCTCACTAACCTAGCAGCCAGGATGGCGCACGGAAATTGGTAAAGTCTCTGCCACAGACCTTCCCACAGATGGAGGTATATTCGGTCCAAAATCCTCTCAACACAGGATTCAGCACCCGGATCTCTCTCGATTAACTTCTTGTAAACTTAGAACTGACAGGCGACCATCATTCAGTCTTTCAGTAATGGTGCATCCTTCAATGAAGTTCAAGGCCTCTCCTGAGATACCAGCCACGTGATCGATGCTCTCCAAGATAGGCACATCATCGAGTGGCTTCCTCCCTCCAGGACGGACAGCACAGGACCACTCTGCAAACGTAGACCCAGTCTGACTACCAGGCCTACTTAGTAGATCATGACCCCGGACCAACGTGGTCCCGGAACCAAGAACACTTGAACACGCACCCCCGGCCAGGAGGGCCACTCACGGGGGGTGGTGGGACGACAGACCAGCGATCGACGACCCCGGTCCAACGGCGTCTGTCCCTTAAGTACTCCTCCCCAGCATGCACAGCGGGACGCAAGTGGTTTTCCTTTAACAGTACAGCAGAAATAATGTGAGCAGAGCAGATGACAACATCAAAAGTCTACAAGATTTAAAGGGGTTGTAAAGGAAACATTTTTTTCCCATAAATAAGCATCCTTTACCTGCAGACATTCCTCTTTTCACTTCCTCATTGTTCGTTTTTGCTCAGAAGTTGCTCTATTTCTTCTCTGTTCTATTCACTTCCTGCTTGTCTGATTTTACTGACCACCGTGACAGGAGGCTTTACTGCGGTGGTCAGTAACGTGCTCATCCCCTCCTGGGAACTAAATCTGTGCGGCAGGACGCTTTCTACGTGTTAGAGACTTCAAGGAGGTGTGAATTACTGGGCGTGCCGCAATTCATACTGGGAAATGTAGTTCTTACATGAACGAACAATGCAAACCAGGAAGTGAATGAGAGAACAGAAACTAGAATGCCGGAGCTGATATAGATGAAGGAATTTAACAGGTATTTACTTGTTTTTTAACAGAATCATTACACTATTCTGTCTGTCTACCTTGCAGACATTAATTTTAGGCAAAAACATGTTTTCCCTTTAGTGACCCTTTAATGGACACTTGTCCTCAGAATCTTATCAGAAGCAGACTTAGAAGCAGTTTCTTTTTGTGCCTACTTCTACCTGTTGTATACTGTGTATATTATATGTAATGGGATTGTGTCCCTAAAATCTTGTCTTCAGTTCAATGTTCCACATTGAAATCTGTATGCCAAAGAAGGAACATACTGTAAGTACTAAACCTGTAGCGAAAGGGGGTTCAGTGGTGTGGATGTAAACCAATATTGTGATGAAATATCTGATAATCCTGCTTTTTCAATCCAAAAAATCATCTGATAATCCTGCTTTTTCAATCCAAAAAAAAAGATTGTACAAGTGGTTAATTTTGCTTTTCAGGATGGTATTATAGACAAAGAGACTGAAACATTTTACAGGTAGAATTTCCTGTTACACCTCTGATATATCTAGCATACATAAATGCTTAATTAATCCACCAGGGAGAACTATTGTCTCTAGTATTGGTTCAGTTTGTTCACTCTTATGCCGCGTACACACCATCACTTTATGTGATGAAAAAAAGTGACGTTTTTAAAAACGTCACTTTAATTGACTGTGTGTGGGGGAAAACGTCGTTTTATGTCTTGTAAAAAACGACCAAAAAAATTTTTTTTCAAGTGCACTTTTTCAAAAGTGCACTTTTTACTTCACAGAAATTGACCGTGTGTAGCAAAAAACGTCGTTTTCTAAGACGTTTTTTCATCCACGCATGCTCAGAAGCTACTTATGAAGCGAGCTTCAATGGTAAAACGTGGTGGAACGTAACCTCACTTTGCAAGATCATTGTGAGAAAACGATGGTGTGTAGGCAACTTCGTCTTTGAAAATTGAAGTTTCAAAAACGTCATTTTTTACTTCACAGAAAGTGTCGTTTTTTTTCATCACATAAATTGATGGTGTGTACGCGGCATTAGACAAGTGTTATGACAAGATCATGTCACCTTTAGTTTACTCTTGCCGGTCTCATGTCCATGACACCAATGATTTTTGGAATAAACTAAAATCAATAGAGTTTTCACCTGACATTATTCTTGTTATATATCATCCTTGTATACTTCTGTAGCACTACCCCCAGAGGAGCTGCTGGTTGTTTTGGGTGGCACATTTACCTTGTGGCTCTTTAAAATTCCTAGGGGTGGATGGTGCATATAGCAATAGTAAAGAAATGTCCGCAACAAATGTCTTTTGCTGTGCTCTTTATTACCCAGCCGGGTAAAAACAAATAAACTTGTGGTGAGGAAAGTAAAGTTGAAAAAGGAAAGGAGAACAGCAGATTCAGGCGTAGTAATAGGGAAACAGTCCTGCTCCCAAGTGTAAGGCCCCGTACACACGTCCGAGGAACTCGACGTGCCAAACACATCGAGTTCCTCGTCGAGTTCAGTGTTGAAGCCGCCGAGGATCTCGGCGGGCTGACTTTCCTCATTGAACAACGAGGAAATAGAGAACATGTTCTCTTTTCGGCCCGACGAGTTCCTCGTCGGCTTCCTCGCTGAAAAGTGTACACACGACCAAGTTTCTCGGCAGAATCCAGCTCCGACCGAGTTTCTGGCTGAATTCTGCCAAGAAACTCGGTCGTATGTATGGGGCCTCACACTTCTCTGTGCCACTCCTGCTTGAGTGGGGATAGCGTACCCGGACAGGCCTCTCTCTCTGACACGGCAGCCAGAGTGCGCTTGAACCTTTTGAGGAAAAGTCTCTGCCACAGACCCTCCTTGAATGAACGTCAGGGAGACACCTCTGCCACAGGCCCTCTCTGATTTGTAGTTACGGAGGTAATCCTCCTTAGGTGAATTACACCTGGATCTCCTTCTTAACGTCTCCCAGGTATCAACTGACTGGTGATCAATCCTTCAGTGTCCGGCTACCTTGATCCCCGGTGGTTTGTCGAAATCCTTTTGGACTGCCAGCCTCTCATTGGCGCTCCTCAGACGGACTCCCCACCGAACAGCTATACCGCTTGGGATTCTCAGAGGTGGTAACCCAGTCGATCACTGGGTCCCCGTCGCAACTCAAATGTTCCGGACCAACATGGCCCCGGAACCAGGAACACTGCGTGGCACGCACGCCCTGGCCAGGTAGACCATAACGCAGAGGCGCCGTGATGTGGTCACCCTAAAGGTGGGTACCACACTGGACGAAGAAGACGAACCCAGAACCAATGGCGTCTGCCCCATAAATACTCTCCTCCAGCATGCACAGCGAGGCTCAACCCTCCTGATTGGCCGCTGGGAAAAAGCACCCAAACCTTGACTCCACTGCTGCCATCTACTGCACTGGGGTGGGAAGAACACCCCAGCACAACAGAATGCGCTTACAGCACAGCCAAGCTGAGACAGAGACCCTGCTTTAAACATAATAATTAGGATCAGAGTCTAACTACACTCTGATCCCCTTCTAAATTTAAATAGCACCGGTACTCTTAAAGTAATCAGGCACTACACTTCTATTGATCATGACCTAGACAGTCACGCATGTGGTATACTTATTGGAAGCTCAAGCTGATTTTTATTTGCAATTAAAAGTTACAGCAATGTTTCAACAGCATTGTCTAACTTGGAGGAGGTTCATCAACAGTATTTTTTGTCTGGCAGGGAAATGTGTAGCCACTTTTATTGTTTCCTCATTAATTGAATCATGTTATCCCTGTTCTACAATTTAATAATAATAATAATAATAATAATGCTTACACTTATATAGCGCCAATTCAATGGGGGTCATTTACTAAAGGCAAACCCACTTTGCACTAAAAGGAAAATAAGGAAAATAAAAAACAGCATTTTAGCTTGCACATGTTTGCATAATGAAATCTGCAGAGCTTTCCCTCATTACAGATCTTCCCCTCAGATTTTCAGCCACTGCACTTCCAAGTGCACTTTCAATACAATTTCAAGGGATTTTTTTCCACATAGTAAACTTTATATAAAATCTGCAAGGATCCCCCCCATGTTGAGGGCATGTGGCCTGTTATGGTACAGGTGGGCTTTAATGACGTAAAAAAACCTGCGCATGCTCAGAAGCAAGTTATGAGATGGGAGTGCTCGTTCTGGTAAAACTAGCGTTCGTAATGGAGTAAGCACATTTATCACGCTGTAACAGACACAAAAGCGCGAATCGTCTTTTACTAACACAAAATCAGCTAAAGCAGCCCAAAGGGTGGCGTCATCCGAATAGAACTTTCCCTTTATAGTGCCGTTGTATGTGTTGTACGTCACCACGCTTTGCTAAAGCATTTTTTTTAACGATCGTGTGTGGGCAACGTCGTTTTAATGATGAAGTTTAAAAAAAAATTGTTTTTTCTAGAGCCTGAAAAACTTTGTTTTTTACAACCTGAAAAATGATCGTGTGTATGCGGCATTACTGTGACCAAGCATAAGCATCAAACGTGACCAAGAATACAATTATATTTCATTATATATTTTGGGGTACCTTTTGGAATGATCTGTGTGCCATTTTTATTAAATAGAAGCCAGAAGGGAAATGTAATTTTCCAGTAATATAAAACCATTTTTCCTTTGTGAATTTTCCCTAGCCAAATGGCTAGGGAAAAAGCACAGACCGGTCCCTTAAAAAATTACTAACTCAGCACATTTAAACATATAACTCCCATTCATACACAGTCCACACAGTTGCAACTTGATAGACCTATGTCTTATCAACTATTTAACTACAGTTGCCACAAAAAGTATGTGAACCCTTTTGGAAGGATATGGATTTCTGCACAAATTGGTCATAAAATGTGATCTGATCTTCATCTAGGTCACAACAATAGACAATCACAGTCTGCTTAAATTAATAAAACACAAAGAATTAAATGTTACCGTGTTTTTATTGAACACACCATGTAAACATTCATAGTGCAGGTGGAAAAAAGTATGGATTGGCAAGTCGACTATCATAGTCGCCAAAAGCTAGACCAAGGAGAATGTTTGCTACAACCCTTCTCAATCTTTTCAACCCTGTAGAGCAGGGCTCAAAATTTCAAGTCCCAAGCTACTAGCCAGGCCTTAAGGGTTACTCGCCACCAGTTGACCCAACCAATCCCTACCCTGCAGAAGTACATTTAACATATATTTATGAATATATTTGCAACATATTTCACAATGCATATATTTCTTAAATATATTTCAATAATATATTCACACATATATTTAAATACATTTTTGAAATATATTGAATATGGCCAAAATTTTAGTATTTCAAATATATGTCAATATATTTGGGAAAAATATATTAAGAATGTTTTTTTAAATATATTTAAAATATATTTTTCTCCCCATGGAGCAACTGCAGAGTGAAACTATCCAGATCGCTGGTTACACTACCTCCAACTTCAGCACTTTTATTTAAAATTGCTGGAAAAGGGCTCACTCTGTTTGAATCTCTATGCAATGGACTTGCACTATTTCAAAAATATATGACATATTGTTGGCCCATGCATTCCCTAACCAGCCATATTATACCAGAGTGTGTGAGAGATGGGCCAAAGTATCACCACAGAAGATTGGAAAAAGTAATTTTCTCTTCCGTTCATGGACGACACAGCAGCATTGACCTTAGGGTTATATACCTTTCCTTCTAGGAGAGACTAGGCAGAAAGAAACAGCACTTTAAGTGTTAAAAACACTTCTCTCAGTACAACACCTCCCAGGGGGGCGTGTCCCCCGGGTACATCCCACTCTCTGGAACATCCAGCCTCAGTTTTAATCTGCCTAGCGTCAGGAGAGGACATGGCCTTTCTGGAGCCCATGTGCTCTGGAGATTTTTTGCGTTTTTTTTTTTTGCTTTATTTGATTTTGTTCCTGCATTTTTGGATCCTGGGATCAACTGCCGACTGGGTGACAGGCTGGATCTGCGATCCTTGTAGTCCCCCCATGTTCGGCCATCGAGCGTGTGCCAGTCTTTAGCTAGGCTGTCCACGACATGCCCCGTTGCTCCAGGGGCGGCCGGTGAACTACATGTTCCAGGGCACGCATATGACCGGTCTCTATGGCTGTGTCAGTGTGCCGGGCCGACAGCCATGCCGTATCTACCTGCGGACATTGGGTCTGTCTGGAATGCCTCCAGCCGGTGGTCGCAGGATGGGTAAGTAGTATCCCCTTGCCTCGGCAGGGTGTTTTCTGCTGGTGCATTCCTGGGGAGGTCGACTGAGGGTCCGCCCTGCTCTCCTCTCTCCTTTCCTCTCCCTCCTTCCCCGTTCTGGGTGGCGGCTGTGAGGTGGGGGGTCCACCTGAGGGGGGCTCTGCTACTGCCAGGGGGCTGTGCTGCTGTGGGGTACTGTATTTTTTTATTGTGCTGGTGCTGTATGTTTTTATGTGATGGTGCTGTGACAGTGTCTGCTGTGTTTCACTGTGTGTTTAACACGTGTACGGCCGCCATTTTGCCATCGCCGTGGTTCTATATGTCGGCGGCCATTTTCTTGTAGCCTGCATGCTGTTTTTCTGTATGTCAGCAGCCATCTTAAAAAAGCTTTGGCCTCTAGCGTCTGGAATAACGGCGCCAACACCGCAGTTTTTTCTTCCTGAGGGAACGACACAGCACGGACAGCACTTTCAGCTCTGCACAGTGGTACAGCCTGGTTCTGGGTGGTGAGTCCCCAGGGGTCCCCTGCTCTCTGTGAAAGCCGGGAGGGTGACCGGTGGGTCCCGTTTTTTCTGCAACTAAGGTAGCATATTTAGGTGGGACAGCATGGAGTCTGAACCAGAGGCTTCTACCCCAACCATGCCAGAGTTAACCCTTAGTGCCCCTGCTCCTATGGCCTCGTTGGATGCTATGACGGCAGTCCTGGAGGCGTTTGTTGCCAGGATTGAAGCGGCAAGTGGCCAGAAGGGGGGTAAAAAGCGCCCCCTCCCTGAGCCTGCTTCTGGGGATGTCTCTGACGCAGAATCAGGTGCTGCTTCTGCATTTAGCCCTGGTTCTGTCGTGTCAGATGATGCAGACTTAGCCCACGCGGACAGTGAGGATGACTCTGCTTCAGGGTCGAAGCAGGATAAGGAATTTGTTGGAGCTCTTATCACTGCGGTGCGGGATACTCAAAAACTTGAGGATTTGGCGGAGGCATCAGACACGCCGGTCCCTTTTGGGTTCCGCAAGCCACCCCACACCGCAAAAGTGTTTCCTTGTTTTCCGTATCTGTACGAACTGTTATACAAGGGATGGGATTGGCCGCAGAAAGTTTTTGCAGTACCAAAATACTTTGCGGTCCGTTACCCACTTTTTTAGGAAAACCTCCTCAAAAGGCTATCTCCTCCGTCAGTGGACCCTCCGGTGTCCAGGCTGAACAAGGCCACCACGTTGCCTGTGGAAGGGGCTCCCGCCTTTAAGGACCCCGCAGATAAGAGAGCCGAGGCTGTGGCTCGTTCCTTATTCACAGTGGTGGGGTCGGCAGTGAGACCGGTTTTGGCCGGGGCTCTGGTGTCACAGACACTTACCGAACGGGCTAAGTCCCTGGTACAGGAGCTGGAGGCGCATAATGCTCCTGAGCTCTCTGTGGACCTGGTCGACCAGTTGGTGCAAGGTCTGAAATTTGTCTGTGAGTCAGCCCTGGATACGCTCCCCTTGCTCCCCTTCCATCATAAAAGATGCCACAGGGGGTAAGAGCACTCTGCTCCCGCAATCTGGGAAGGGTAAGGAACCTCGCCATAAGCAAGGGCCCTCATTTACTGCCCCCAAGCGGTTTTTTCACCTGCCAAGTGTGGCAGGAAAACGTTTCCAGGGTGCTAAGGCGTCCACTGAAGGGCAAAAGCGCCCCTGGTACCACAAGCCCAACAAGCCTGCGGACAAGCCTGCCTCCGCATTAAGGTTTGCCCCCACCCACATCTCGGGTGGGGGGCCGGCTTCGCGAATTTGCAGCTCGGTGGAGGTCTCTTCTTTCTGACCGTTGGGTTTGCAAAGTAGTTTCCTCGGGGTACAAGATAGAATTTCTCTCTTGTCCACCAAACAGATTTTTCCCCTTCAACCTCCGGCTTCCTCCGGATCGCCTGAAGGACCTGTCAGGAGCTGTCCATGATCTGCTGGGCAGGGGGTGGTTGTACCGGTTCCCTCAACGGAATGGTTTCAGGGGTTTTACTCTAATCTGTTTGTAGTCCCCAAGAAGGATGGGGTCCGTCCAGTCCTGGACCTCAAGGCCCTCAATTGCTTTGTCAAAGTTCAAAAATTCAGGATGGAGTCGATTCGCTCAGTAATAGCAGTGCTCCATCAGGGGGATTTTCTAGCATCCTTGGATATCAAGGACGCGTACCTGCATATCCCAATATGCGCAAAACACCAGAGGTCTCTGTGCTTGTGGTCGGGGAGGACCACTTTCAATTGGTGGCCCTCCCGTTCGGCCTGGCTTTGGCACCACGGGTTTTCACCAAGTTGCTCGCCCCGATCCTGGCCCTGCTGTGGCAGCGCGGGATCGCTATCGTGGGATACCTGGATGACCTTCTTCTGAGAGCTTCCTCAAGCTCAGAATTAGAAGAGGACGTGTCTATCACCTGTCAGACCCTCCGAGAATTTGGTTGGCTGCTGAATATCCAGAAGTCAGTGCTGGTACCATCTCAGCGGCTGGAATATCTGGGGTTGGTCCTGGATTCCTCGGAGGCGAGAGTTTTTCTCCCAGCGGAAAAGCTGCAGACTCTGCAATCTGCGGTGCAGCAGTTGGCGACCCAGAGATGGGCGTCGCTTTGCTTTTGCATGAGAGTGCTGGGTCTGATGGTGGCCTCTTTCGAGGCAGTTCCGTACGCCCAATTCCACACTCGAGTGTTACAGAAAGAGATTCTGTCACGTTGGAAGAAACTTCCTTCGTTTCTGGATTACCAGATTTTGGTGAGTTGACTGACCAAGTCCTCCCTAGTGTGGTGGCTGACTTCTCCGGTACTCCGGACCGGGAAATCGTTTCTGCCGTGTCACCGGACAGTGATCACGACGGATGCCAGCCTCTCCGGCTGGGGGGGTGTCTGGGGTGTCCAGTCAGCCCAGGGGCGCTGGACTCAGGAGGAGTCCCGCCTTCCAATCAATGTATTGGAGCTCCGAGCAATCAAGTTGTGTCTCTCCAAGTGGTCCCTGGGTCTGCAAGGCCGACCGATCAGAATCCAGTCCGACAACGCCACGGCTGTGGCATACGTCAATCATCAGGGGGCACACGAAGCTCGGCTGCAGTGACGGCATTCGGGCACATCCTCCGGTGGGCCGAAAGCTACGTTCCAGCTCTGTCGGCGGTGTACAATACGGGAGTGCTGAATTGGCAAGTCGACTATCATAGTCGCCAAAAGCTAGACCAAGGAGAATGTTTGCTACACCCGGAGGTGTTTCAGAGTCTGTGCCAAAAATGGGGCACTCCAGACATGGACCTTCTAGCGTCTCGTCTCAATCGGAAGGTGTCACGATTCGTGACCAGGTCGAGGGACCTGTGGGCAGACGCGTCAGATGCGCTGGTGGCGCCTTGGGGTCACTATCGCCTAATATACGCTTTCCCTCCACTTCAGCTTCTTCCTCGCCTGCTATGCAGGGTGGAAGCCGAGGGAATACCAACAATCCTGATCGCCCCGGATTGACCGCGCCGTCCCTGGTACGTGGACCTGGTGCGTCTGGTGGCAGACGTTCCCTGGCGTCTACCCCTGAGAGAAGACCTTCTGTCGCAAGGTCCTATCTTTCACCCTGCTTTACAGTCGCTGGCTATGACGGCGTGGCTGTTGAGAGCCAGGTGTTGAAGGACCGAGGTCTGTCGGGCTCGGTGATCTCTACCATGCTACGAGCACGGAAGTCTACTTCACGAAAGATTTACCATCGTAAGTGGAAGGCCTACATCTCTGTGTGAAGAGATAAAGTGGCACCCCCGTACATACGTGATGTCCCGGATTCTGCTGTTTTTACAGCGTAGAGTGGATCAGGCTCTCGCCTTAAGTGCGGTTAAGAGTCAGATCTCGACTCTAGCTGTCTACTTTCAGTGGCCCTTGGCGGCGCACTCCTAGGTGCGTACGTTTATGCAGGGGGTCCGGCATGTGGCCCCTCCTGTGCATCCTCCACTGCCTCCATGGGACTTGAATTTAGTTCTTTCGGCCCTTCAAGAAGCTCCCTTTGAGGACATTCAGAAGATTCCTTTACTGACTTTGTCTCAGAAGGTGGTTTTTCTGGTGGCAATTACTTCGGTCAGACGAGTATCTGAACTGGCGGCCTTGTCATGCAAGGCTCCTTACTTAGTCATCCATAAGGATAAGGTGGTGCTGCGGCCACAGCCACCATTCCTTCCAAAGGTTGTTTCGGCTTTTCACATTAATGAGGACATTGTTTTGCCATCCTTATGTCCTCAGCCAAAAAACCCGAAGAAGGCCACTTTGCATTCCTTGGACGTGGTTCGGGCCCTACGGGTGTACTTGGCTGCTATGGCTCAGTTTCGGAAGTCGGACTCACTGTTCGTGTCGGTGACTGGTCCTAAGAAAGGTCTGGCGGTCTCGTCGGCCACCATTTCTAGGTGGATCAGACAGGTCGTGCTCCAGGCCTATGCCCTAAAGGGGCGGGCGCCTCCCTTTCAGGTCACAGCGCATTCGACCAGGGCGATTGGTGCCTCTTGGGCTTTAAGTCATCAAGCGTCTGTCTTACAGGTATGTAAGGCGGCGACCTGGTTGTCAATCCACACCTTCTCAAAATTTTACAAGGTGGATGTGAGTGCATCTTCGGATGCCTCCTTTGGCCGCAAGGTTTTACAGGCGGCAGTTTAAGGTTGAAGTTCCTCCGTTGAGGAACTCTGGTTTGTTTGGGGTGAAGCTTGGTTTGCTGTGTTTTTTTCCACCCCTCGAATTTTTTTGACACTGCTTGGAGACGTCCCTAAGGTCAATGCTGCTGTGTCCATCCATGAACGGAAGAGAAAATAGGATTTTTG